>NC_052166.1:3129412-3386909 GCF_902713615.1 Scyliorhinus canicula
CTCCCTCCCTCTTCCTCCCTCCCCTCCCTCTTCCTCCCTCCCTCCCTCTTCCTCCCTCCCTCCCTCTTCCTCCCTCCCTCCCTCTTCCTCCCTCCCTTCCTCTTCCTCCTCTTCCTCCCTCCCTCCCTCTTCCTCCCTCCCTCTTCCTCGCTCCCTCCCTCTTCCTCCCTCCCTCCCTCTTCCTCCCTCCCTCCCTCTTCCTCCCTCCCTCCCTCTTCCTCCCTCCCTCCCTCTTCCTCCCTCCCTCCCCTCTTCCTCCCTCCCTCCCTCTTCCTCCCTCCCTCCCTCTTCCTCCCTCCCTCCCTCTTCCTTCTCGCTCCCTCCTCTTTCTCGCTCCCTCCTCTTTCTCGCTCCCTCCTCTTTCTCGCTCCCTCCTCTTTCTCGCTCCCTCCTCTTTCTCGCTCCCTCCTCTTTCCTCGCTCCCTCCTCTTTCTCGCTCCCTCCTCTTTCTCGCTCCCTCTTTCTCGCTCCCTCTTTCTCGCTCCCTCCTCTTTCTCGCTCCCTCCTCTTTCTCGCTCCCTCCTCTTTCTCGCTCCCTCCTCTTTCTCGCTCCCTCCTCTTTCTCGCTCCCTCCTCTTTCTCGCTCCCTCCTCTTTCTCGCTCCCTCCTCTTTCTCGCTCCCTCCTCTTTCTCGCTCCCTCCTCTTTCTCGCTCCCTCCTCTTTCTCGCTCCCTCCTCTTTCTCGCTCCCTCCTCTTTCTCGCTCCCTCCTCTTTCTCGCTCCCTCCTCTTTCTCGCTCCCTCTTTCTCGCTCCCTCCTCTTTCTCGCTCCCTCCTCTTTCTCGCTCCCTCCTCTTTCTCGCTCACTCTTTCTCGCTCCCTCCTCTTTCTCGCTCCCTCCTCTTTCTCGCTCCCTCCCCTTCCTCGCTCCTCCCTTCTCGCTCCCTCCCCTTCCTCGCTCGCTCCCCTTCCTCGCTCGCTCCCCTTCCTCGCTCGCTCCCCTTCCTCGCTCGCTCCCCTTCCTCGCTCGCTCCCCTTCCTCGCTCGCTCCCCTTCCTCGCTCGCTCCCCTTCCTCGCTCGCTCCCCTTCCTCGCTCGCTCCCCTTCCTCGCTCGCTCCCCTTCCTCGCTCGCTCCCCTTCCTCGCTCGCTCCCCTTCCTCGCTCGCTCCCCTTCCTCGCTCGCTCCCCTTCCTCGCTCGCTCCCCTTCCTCGCTCGCTCCCCTTCCTCGCTCGCTCCCCTTCCTCGCTCGCTCCCCTTCCTCGCTCACTCCTCTTCCTCGCTCACTCCTCTTCCTCGCTCACTCTTCCTCCGTTGATCTCTCTCTTTCTCCCCCCACCACCAACCTCAATTCACTGTCTGTCTCTCTGCAGTTTTGCAGCCTGCAGTCGAGGCCTTTTTCCTCGTTCACGCGACCGAGAGGGAAAGCAAGCCGCCTGTGCGAGACACGCGGGAAAGCCAGTTGGCCCACATCAAGGATGAGGCTCCGCCCCTCTCGCCGGCCCCCGTTACGCCAGCAACGCCTTCCTCTTTGGACCCATTCTTCTCCCGTGAACCCTCATCCATGCACATATCCTCCAACCTGCCTCCGGACACACAGAAGTTCCTGCGCTTTGCAGGTAAGTGAACGCACAGGGTTGTCGGTGTCTTTTCCCATGAGCTTTACTCTGTATCTAACCCCGTGCTGTACCTGTCCTGGGAGTGTTTGATGAGGACAGTGTAGAGGGAGCTTTACTCTGTATCTAACCCCGTGCTGTACCTGTCCTGGGAGTGTTTGATGGGGACAGTGTAGAGGGAGCTTTACTCTGTATCTAACCGCGTGCTGTACCTGTCCTGGGAGTGTTTGATGGGGACAGTGTAGAGGGAGCTTTACTCTGTATCTAACCCCGTGCTGTACCTGTCCTGGGAGTGTTTGATGGGGACAGTGTAGAGGGAGCTTTACTCTGTATCTAACCCCGTGCTGTACCTGTCCTGGGAGTGTTTGATGAGGACAGTGTAGAGGGAGCTTTACTCTGTATCTAACCCCGTGCTGTACCTGTTCTGGGAGTGTTTGATGGGGACAGTGTAGAGGGAGCTTTACTCTGTATCTAACCGCGTGCTGTACCTGTCCTGGGAGTGTTTGATGGGGACAGTGTAGAGGGAGCTTTACTCTGTATCTAACCCCGTGCTGTACCTGTCCTGGGAGTGTTTGATGGGGACAGTGTAGAGGGAGCTTTACTCTGTATCTAACCCCGTGCTGTACCTGTCCTGGGAATGTTTGATGGGGACAGTGTAGAGGGAGCTTTACTCTGTATCTAACCCCGTGCTGTACCTGTCCTGGGAGTGTTTAATGGGGACAGTGAGGGAGCTTTACTCTGTATCTAACCTCATGTTGGGAGTGTTTGCTGGGGACAGTGTTGAGGGAGCGTTCTCCTTTGTCTAAGCTGTGATGTTCCTTTGTAAGGGGTTTAAAAAAAGTGTTTATTTGTTGCCTGTGATATCACAAGGTGCATTCCCACTACTTGTTCTCTCCACTATACACCATATCAGTCTTAAAAGTAACCCGGGTCCAGATTCGGGTCCTGAATGATGGGTGTTTTGACAATCTGAGCTTCTAAGTTGTTACCATTTTTCAGAAACCCATCGAACGGTGCTGAACCAGATTCTTCGTCAGTCCACCACGCACCTGGCAGACGGCCCCTTCGCGGTCCTCGTGGATTACATTCGGATCCTTGACTTTGATGTCAAACGCAAGTAGGTTCCCCCCCATGAAAGCGCGGCCTCGGTCTCTTTGCTTTACAACAGATGTCAGAGTAAACTCGGAGTTAAGAATAGACCTCAGAGGAATTTCTGATTGTCCACCTGGTTTTGAGTCTGTCGCCCTTTAATAATCGAACCCTTTGGACGAGGACTTTCTCTTTGTCTGTTAGGATCCCAGATGAGAACCCAATTATTTTCACTTTGTAAAACTTGCAGGAAGTCCTACTGCACCCCGGGAGCAATGACAGTGACCAATAGGTATCATTGATGTTCAAACAAACTTGAATTTGAACTCAGAATTACCCACATTAGCAATAAAGAAATAGTTTTATATTTTACAGTTACAAAGGTTCTTAAGTAAACGAGAAAACCTTAACTCCCTACCTGAACCTGCCACTACATTCCAATTAAGCAAACCAATATATATTAAATGCCACTCATGAATAAAGTTAATAACCAGTGTTTTATTTGCTTTGTGCAAAATCATTGGAGAGAACACCTTTTAGGAGCAAACTGAAACCCCTCTTTTCAGAGGGAGTTTCTAGGTCCTGCTGGATCTCCAGACAGACCCGACTCCTCCTATTAACTGTATCACCTGTACCCAAAGCACAAGGCATTCTTTTGTCTCTGACAACATGTCCCTTGGCTTGTTTAGCCAGGACCAAACACAGTACCCCATATAAATTATCTATACCCCAGGGGTCCTTCAAATTTCACAGTAACTTCATTGCAGTATGAATGTAAG
Source organism: Scyliorhinus canicula (assembly GCF_902713615.1). NCBI lineage: Eukaryota > Metazoa > Chordata > Chondrichthyes > Carcharhiniformes > Scyliorhinidae > Scyliorhinus > Scyliorhinus canicula. The sequence goes on from NC_052166.1 coordinate 3,132,835, forward strand.
CCTATTTGTGACAATAAAGATTGTTAAATGTGAACCATATTCCACTAGCTAGTGATCTGTAAAGAAGTGCTCCGGTTTCCTCCCACAGTCCAAAGATGTGCAGGTTCGGTGGATTGGCCACGCTAAATTACCATAGAATTTACAGGGCAGAAGGAGGCTATTTGGCCCATCGAGTCTGCACCGGCTCCTGGAAAGAGCACCCTACCCAAGGTTAACACCTCCACCCTATCCCCATAACCCAGTGACCCCACCCAACACTAAGGGCAATTTTTGGACACTAAGGGCAATTTATCATGGCCAATCCACCTAACCTGCACATCTTTGGACTGTGGGAGGAAACCGGAGCACCCGGAGGAAATCCACGCGCACAGACTCCACACAGACAGTGACCCAAGCCGGAATTGAACCTTGGACCCTGGAGCTGTGAAGTGATTGTGCTATCCACAATGCTACCATGCTGCCCTTGCCCTCAGCTAATGTGGGGTTACTGGTTTACGGGGATAGGGAGGTGTGGGCTTAAGTGGGGTGCTCTTTCCAAGAGCCAGTGCAGACTCGATGGGCCGACTAGCCTCCTGCACTGTAAATTCTATGAAAAAGTAAATGGTTCGTGAGATCTATTAACAGAACACTTGCCCTGAAAATCAATGATTGCCTCAGTTTTACATCATCTTAATCACAACCTTCGCAGCCATAGTGCACCTTACCGCAGGTTTTGCAAAACAGGATAATTTATTACATCCAGCCCATCATCTCCCCTACCCCTCCAAAGTTAGGCTGATGTGCACTATTCCTGTTGACTGAGTCCTCAGAGACCCTGTTTCATTGGTCCTCTGCAGTCCTTTGTTTCTAATTCGGAATTAGTTCCCTGAATGTGAGTTGCATTGATCTTTATTGCCCGCCTCTGTGTTATGTTTGAGACCTACTTGCTAATCCGCCTGCCCTGCTTCCTTTGGCCAGGTACTTCCGTCAGGAGTTGGAACGTTTGGACGAAGGAATCCGCAAGGAGGACTTGGCGGTGCACGTGCGGAGGGACCACGTCTTTGAGGACTCGTACCGGGAGCTCCACAGGAAGTCCCCCGAGGAGATGAAGAACCGGCTGTAAGGGCGGAACCTCTTGAGCTCCCAGTTTTTTTAAACCTCTCTCCTTGCAGAGAAGGAGGGGGTCAGATAGATCAGGGGTTTGGTGGCTCTTTGACGGCTGGGGCCACATATGTTTAACGGAGTAGCTGTTAACGTTATTTAGTTAGGGGACCCCACCTTCAGCTGATGGGCCTGTCCCAGCGAGTTGCTTCTTTCACAGTTACTGGCACAGGTGGATCTCGGCTTTGCCTACCCGCCAACCAGGCTGGACTTCCTGGGGTTTAGGGGAGCAGACGCACTCTTTACAAGTGAATTTGAATGGGAGATGGTGTGGGATGTGTCCATTTACCCGGTGGGGGAGGTGGCTGGGCCCACCAATTATCGAGTCAGGATAAAGCGACATTAGTCTCAGTGGCTCTCACTCTCTGTCCTCTCTCTGCCCTCCGAGCCCCCTCGCCCTCCGAGCCCCCTCGCCCTCCGAGCCCCCTCGCCCTCCGAGCCCCCTCGCCCTCCGAGCCCCCTCGCCCTCCGAGCCCTCCGAGCCTCCGAGCCCCCGAGCCCTCCGAGCCCCCGAGCCCTCCGAGCCCCCCGAGCCCTCCGAGCCCCCGAGCCCTCCGAGCCCCCCGAGCCCTCCGAGCCCCCGAGCCCTCCGAGCCCCCGAGCCCTCCGAGCCTCCGAGCCCCCCGAGCCTCCGAGCCCCCGAGCCCTCCGAGCCCTCCGAGCCCCCGAGCCCTCCGAGCCCCCGAGCCCTCCGAGCCCCCTCGGACCCTCTGACCCTTCGCCCTCCGAGCCCCCTCGGACCCTCTGACCCCTCGCCCTCTCTGGCCCTCTGACCCCTCACCCTCTCTGGCCCTCTGACCCCTCGCCCTCTCTGGCCCTCTGACCCCTCGCCCTCTCTGGCCCTCTGACCCCTCGCCCTCTCTGGCCCTCTGACCCCTCGCCCTCTCTGGCCCTCTGACCCCTCGCCCTCTCTGGCCCTCTGACCCCTCGCCCTCTCTGGCCCTCTGACCCCTCGCCCTCTCTGGCCCTCTGACCCCTCGCCCTCTCTGGCCCTCTGACCCCTCGCCCTCTCTGGCCCTCTGACCCCTCGCCCTCTCTGGCCCTCTGACCCCTCGCCCTCTCTGGCCCTCTGACCCCTCGCCCTCTCTGGCCCTCTGACCCCTCGCCCTCTCTGGCCCTCTGACCCCTCGCCCTCTCTGGCCCTCTGACCCCTCGCCCTCTCCAGACTGCTCTTGCTCTCTCTTTCTCTGTGTCGTTGTGCCCCCCTCCCCTCCTCCCCACACCAAGCGCTCTCTCTCTCTCTCTCTCTCTCTCTCTCTCTCTCTCTCTCTCTCAGTCCGTCCTCCATTCCCCCTTTCTCTCACTCTCAGCCAATTATGGTGGCACGGAGCAGCCTGCCTGCTCCAGTGGAGAGTGCAGAGCAGATCCGATGCACTCTCACCTCTAACGACGTCTGTCTTGCTTTCCAGGTACATTGTGTTCGAAGGGGAGGAGGGACAGGATGCTGGAGGCCTGCTCCGCGAGTGGTACATGATTATCTCCAGGGAAATGTTCAACCCCATGTACGCGCTGTTCAGGACGTCGCCAGGCGACAGGGTCACGTACACCATCAACCCCTCATCGCACTGTAACCCCAACCATCTCAGCTACTTCAAGTTTGTGGGCCGCATCGTGGCGAAGGCGGTGTATGATAATCGCTTACTCGAGTGCTACTTCACCCGCTCCTTCTACAAACACATACTCGGCAAATCAGTCAGGTTCGGCTGTTTTTCATTCACTTTCATTTCCAAAGCCTCCTAGCCCGGGATGTCCCAAAGCATATGACCGTGAAGTAATTTCAAAGTTTTGTAGGGAAAGGCAACAACCAATTTGTGGTCAGCAAGTTCCCATAATCAGCAATGTGATCATGACCAACTAATCTGCTTTAGCGATGTTGGTTGAGGTTAAATATCAGCCCGAACCACCGAGTGAAGACCTTTTACGGAATGGGAGAGCAGGTGCGAGGGGCTGAGTGGCCAGCTTGGTTCAGCGGGGAGGAGGGCAGCACTGAGAGTCCGTGGCTTTTTACTTAGTAACAATACACTCTTTCTTTTCACAGGTATACCGACATGGAAAGTGAAGATTATCATTTTTACCAAGGGCTGGTCTACCTGCTGGAAAATGACGTTTCTACCCTGGGTTACGAGCTCACCTTCAGTACAGAGGTATTTATATCCCAGCCAGTCCAACCCCACTTACCCGCACCCTTTAATATCCTATCCAGTCCAACCCCATTTCCCCTCGTTCCCTGCACCCTTTAATATCCCACCCAGTCTAATCCCACTCTTCCCCTCACTCCCATGTCCTTTAATATCCCACCCAGTCTATTCCCACTCACTCCCCGCACCTTTAATATCCCACCCAGTCTAATCCCACTCTCCCCGCACCCTTTAATATCACACCCAGTCTAATCCCACTCTCCCCCTCGTTCCCTGCACCCTTTAATATCCCACCCAGTCTAATCCCACTCTCCCCACACCGTTTAATATCCCACCCAGTCTAATCCCACTCTCCCCCTCACTCCCCGCACCCTTTAATATCCCACCCAGTCTAATCCCACTCTCCCCCTCACTCCCCGCACCCTTTAATATCCCACCCAGTCTAATCCCACTCTCCCCCTCACTCCCCGCACCCTTTAATATCCGACCCAGTCTAATCCCCCTCACTCCCCACACCCTTTAATATCCCACCCAATCTAATCCCCCTCACTCCCCACACCCTTTAATATCCCACCCAATCTAATCCCACTCTGCTCCGGCTCTCCACACCCTTTAATATCCCACCCAGTCTAATCCCACTCTGCCCCTCACTCCCCGCACCCTTTAATATCCCACCCAGTCTAATTCCATTCCAGCCACCCCTGTTATTCTCCCTCAGTCGAGCTTTCTTCAAACAGGAGGTGAGAATCCCTGAAGGCCAACTTGGGAATTTCTGTTGTAGGTCCAAGAGTTTGGAGTGTGTGAGGTACGGGAGCTGAAAGCAAACGGAGCTCACATCGTCGTGACGGAAGAAAACAAGAAGGAGTATGTCCACCTGGTGTGTCAAATGAAGATGACCGGTGAGTGGTGGAGAGGGTTAGTCCCTGTGGCTGACTGGCAATGAGGTTGGTCGGGATTGGGGCTGAGCGAGAATTGTTGTATGGGCCCTAGTCCGGGAGGAGTGGCGGGAAACCTTTTCTATGGAAGATATTGATCGATTTTTCTCTCTCTCGTGTCTCGGCGAAGGTGCAATCCGGAAACAGCTGGCTGCCTTCTTGGAAGGATTCTATGAGATTATTCCCAAACGCTTGATCTCGATCTTTACAGAGCAGGAGTTGGAGCTGCTCATTTCTGGCTTGCCCACCATTGACATCGATGACTTGAAAGCAAACACTGAATACCACAAGTACCAGGTTAACTCCATACAGGTAGGACATTGAGGAGTCATCTTGGCCTGTCAGTGTTATCATGTTCATGTTTCAGACAGTTGCTGCCCTCCCCTTTCAAACTATATCCGCAGGATTGTGAAATCGCCAAACTGTCCCAACTGCTTGTTTTTGTTCAAAGCTTCAGCCTGTTTGTGTCGATTATTCCCTTTAATCCTCCACCCTAGCTCAATGGAAACACCTCAGAATGCATTGTTTGCAAATTAGAGGTCTTAGGATGAATGCGATGTCCAATCTATGGACACGGTTCAGTAAAGGTGAACAAAAATGATACATCGGGACCATGAGGTTGTGGTCCTGTTACAGCACCCAGAATAGCATCATTTCCCCTCTGGAGCCAATAAGGGAGAGCGGGACGAGGTTTTTGAGAGGGTTGACGATGAAGTTGAAGGGGACACGGACTGAAGTTCATCACTGGCAAGGTGAAGGGGGGGGGGGAGATCAGGAGAGATACTTCACAAGCATTGTTTGATCAGGAAGTACTTCCTGATTTAGCTCAGTCGGTTGGACAGCTGGTTCGTGATGCAGAGCTAGGCCACCAGAGTGGGTTCGATTCCCGTTACTGGCTGAGATTAGTCATGAGGTGTGGTGATCCTTGGGTTAAACCACCACCAGTCAGCTCTCCTCCTTCAAACCTGTGGTCACCTGGGACTATACTTACTTCACCACAAGAGGCTACTGAGTTAACCACATTTTCTGCCGTAAAAGTATTTAGTGACCCCGCCGTCCACGCTCTGAAGCAGAGTTCCAAAGTCAACCCTCTGAGAGAAAAAAAAATCTCATCTCTGTCCCAAGAGGTCAACCCCTAATTTTAAAACAATTCCCCCTAGTTCTGGACTCACCCACGAGAGGAATCATCCTTTCTACATCCATCTTGTCAATACGGTTCAGGCCACCCACCAGACCTCAGTCAGCTCACCCCCCCCTCTTCGAAACTCCAGTGCGAACAAGCCCAGCCTGTCAAATCTTTCCTCATAACCTGCTCATTCCAATCTCGTCAGCCTCCTCTGAATCCTTTTCTCATCAGATTTGTATGCATTTTATCATTTGCTGTATGTATCAGATTATTGAAAGGCGCTGGGGGTGTGGGTGGGAATGTGGATGATACAGTTGCACACTCGAGATTGGATCTCTGGGGCTCCTCTTGCTGTTCCACCATCCCAGCTGCAGCAGGGGATGTGTCCTCTGTATTGTCCCTCGGGCAGGTGTTACCACCGGGAGCTGTTGCGCCACCGACGGGGGTGGAGTCGTTGCCTCTTTGCCCCCCTCCCTCGGGGCAGAGGGATGGGGAACAAGGCGATTGAAAAGTAGGCAATCCTATCGAATGCGTTTCCTGATTCTTATGTTTCACCCACAGATCCAGTGGTTCTGGCGGGCACTGCGCTCCTTCGACCAGGCTGACCGTGCCAAGTTCCTGCAGTTTGTAACCGGCACCTCCAAGGTCCCTCTTCAGGGCTTTGCGGCTCTGGAAGGAATGAACGGCATCCAGAAGTTCCAGATTCACCGGGACGATCGTTCGACCGACAGGCTGCCCTCAGCTCACACTTGGTGAGGATTCATTGGCTGAAGTGGGGGTGGGACGTGCTTTATCCATTGTCTTGTTGGCATCGGGGAATGCCATCAGTCAGTTGAGACGTTAAAACCCCGGGGAGCGTCAGTATCACACTTTACAAATTGGTGGCCCACGTCCCTTAATACCTGGAGCTAACAAAATCAATCGATCACATTTTTAAAACAAAGAATTGATGACCATCAGTTGCCCTGGTGGAATAGAGAGAGTTTCCAATGCGATTAATCTGATCCCTCGCGACCACCTCTCTCCATTCAAAATGTTTGATTTCTTTATTTCCTTGACCCTCCTCAGCTTTAACCAACTGGACCTCCCAGCCTACGAGAGCTACGAGAAACTGCGCCACATGTTGCTGCTCGCCATACAGGAGTGTTCGGAAGGATTCGGCCTCGCCTGAAGCTGCACAAACCGAGGAAGGAAGGGACGAACGGCTGATCGGGAAAGAAAATTACGAAACGGATGGCAGTGCACAACAGGGGAGGATTTTTTTTTTCTGTAAAAAGAACGAGACTGTAAAACGTGCATAACTTGGCTCTCCCCGGACTGACCTAGTCGACCTGCTTTAGACCATGTTACGGAAAGGCATCGTCTGCGCTGAGGGGGGTGGGGTTCACGAAGTGAGAGCTTCGCACAGGGGGGAAAAATACTGACTTTGGAGACAAAAAAAATGGTTTTCTTTCATCATCATCCCCCCCCCCCCCCCCCCCCCCGTCCTTCCTCCCCATCCTCCTCCATCCCCCTGTTAGGTTGTATCATTGTGTATGTGTGTGTATGTGCGCACACATATGTCAGCACGCATGCACACTGTTGGATTGTCTTAAGTTGCACATTGTAGGGGGGTTAAAGAGGATTTTTTTTTTAATCGAAAAAAAGACAGAATTCCAACACAGAAATGATTGGCTGCAGTGTTGCTCGCTCAGTAACGATACCACTTGTCTGGATGTGACTCCCCCCTCCCTAACCTCCCCCTCCCCCTACCCCCCCCCCCCCCCCCCCCCCCACTATTGCTGTCCGTCTCGTTTTTTTTTTCTGTTTCAGAATCTCTGAATCTGTTGCAAATATCGAAGATGTAAATAAATATGACAAACGTTTCAATCCACAGACGGCCTCTTCCCCTCTTCCCCCCCACCCCTCCCCACCCCACCCCCAGGTTCAGCAGCGGAGCGATGAGAGACCTTCCAGCGAGAGGTCTAGGATTATCTGTGAATCATGGCAAGTCCTCAGCTTCTAACCGGATCCCGATCCCCGCAACCCCTTTCCTTTTCCCAAATGGACGGCGACACTCGCACACCGGGCGTGGAACAAATTGTGATGGGATGGGGGGGCGGGGGAGCGGTGTTGGCAGAGTGGGATGATGATGGGGAGGGTGGGGTGAGAACAGAAAGGGTGTGGGGAGGGGGGAGTGAGGGAGGAAGCTTAAAGTTGTAAAATATGTGCAAAAAAAAAAGTCATTAGCCAAGTTCATGCTTTTTTTTCATATTTATTCGTTTAGATTTTTTGGAAAATTCTGGAATAAATAAAAAGCTGGTTTGATTCACTTCAACATTTGAAATGTTTTGGAAAACAAAAAGAGTGGGGGGGGGGGGGGGGGATAACCTCCAATTCCGATCACCCAATTTCCAATGCGACCTCTGTCCTTTTTTGCCTGTCTTGATATCTAAGTGTGCGAGGGGGGGGGGGGGGGGGAGGGAATGGGGAGGGGGTTTCTGTTTTGCCCATTAGTGCTTTGAACAAAGGAGAAACCAATATACAAAGAAGATTCATTAAAGGTTTAGTTTGAAAAACGTTTTTAGTCTGTCATTCTGTGCTGGAGGATGGCGAGAGGCCGCTGTGACATTGGGAAAGGGTCGGGGGGGGGGGGGGGGGTGGACGTGAGAGGTCGACGGAGCAGATGGGAAGCCATTGTGCCCCATGTGTCCACGCTGGCTGGTAAAGAGCTTAATTCCACCCACCCCTACCCTCTTCCACCCCCCGGTGTCTGGTGCTGAAGGTTATAGCACTTCAGGTGCACTTTTTATAAGCAGTGAGGAGGTGGTTGCTGCCTCACTAACTCTCATAAGCAGCGAATGCAAGATCCCCACCACCCTCTGCGTGAAATATTTCTCCACTGCTCCCCTTGTATTTGTAGACACCTTCGCTTATCCACTTTCAAAGATGTTGAATGCCGTTAATCATTGCTCTCGTTATCCCTTCCGATACCTCACACTCCTTGTTAGCTACAATAATGGATGCTGTCCTCTTCGGTGAAGACAGACACACAGTTTTCCCCTCCACAGTCCCATTCCCGTTCCTCGCCCTCTGCCTCTCCAGGAATTGACGTAGCGCCTTTGGGACTCGGTGATGTTCCTTGCCGGTGTTTTCTTTTCACACCCTCTCGTTTAGTAACTTTTCAATCTGTCACCCACAACACTTTCCACTCCCCTCCCTCTAGGTTTTCTGCGGGTTCAAGCTCTCAGTCCTGCCCTTCTCTGTCTCTCGTCTCGCCATGCAGCTCTCAGACATGCAGGAATGATTGAGGATTTGGGAGTCGCGTCCTTTCTCTTTGGGGTGGGGACCAATTTGTTCAGAGCCCTCACTCATTTTATTTCCCCCCCTTGAAATCTCCCCGACACTGATGAATCTTCTAGTAAATGTTTTCCCTGTCCACTTTTGCCAAGGTTAATCTTAGCTTTGTAAAATTGGACTGCCGACCACCCCATCCCTCCCCAAATTTAAAAACGTGTCCCTTCAATAGGGACATAGGAATTAAATAGGCAATTCAGCCCTTTGAGCCTGCCCTGCCATTCAATCAGATCATGGCTGTTCTCTTCCTGGTCTCAAATCCACCTCCCTACCTGTTCCTCATATCCCTTTAACCCTTTTCTTAAAAATCAGAAATATATCTCCTTCTTGCAACTATTTAATGACTCCGATTCCACCGCATTATGGGGCAGCAAGTTCCATGAATTCACCATCCTTTATGAGAAGTAGTTCCTCCTTTTCTCAGTTCTCGACCTATATCCTACAAGGTCTATGTTTACTTCATCAAACCCTCGTATTTTATAATGTTAAACTCCAGCGAGAATAAGCCCAAACTGTTTGATCTCTCCTCATACGTCAACCCTTTCATCCCCGGAATCAATCTGATGAACCTCTGAACTGCCTCCAATGCCACCACATCCTTCCTCAAATAAGGAGACCAAAACTGGACACAATACTCCAGATGTGGTCTAACCAACACCCTACACAATTGTAACAACACTTCTCTACTTTTATACTCCAGTCAAAGAACAAAGAAAAGTACAGCACAGGAACAGGCGCTTCGACCCTCCAAGCCTGTGCCGACCATGCTGCCCGTCTAAACTAAAATCTTCTACACTTCCGGGGTCCGTATCCCTCTATTCCCATCCTATTCATGTATTTGTCAAGGTGCCCCTTAAACGTTACTATCATCCCTGCTTCCAGCACCTCCTCCGGCAGCGAGTTCCAGGTACCCTCTACCCTCTGTGTAAAAGAAATTTGCCTCGTACATCCCTAAACCTTGCCCCTCGCACCTTAAAGCTATGCCCCCTAGTAATTGACTCCTCTACCCTGGGAAAAAGTCTCTGACCATCCACTCTGTCTATGCCCCTCATAACTTTGTAGACCTTTATCAGGTCGCACCTCAACCTCTGTCGTTCCACTGAGAACAAACCAAGCTTATTCAACCTCTCCTCATAGCTAATGCCCTCCATACCAGGTAATGTCCCGGTAAATCTCTTCTGCACCCTCTCTAAATCCTCCACATCCTTCTGGTTGTGTGGCGAACAGAATTGAACACGATACTCCAAGTGTGGCCTAACTAAGGTTCTATGCAGCTGCAACATGACTTGCCAATTTTTATACTCAATGCCCCAGCCAATGAAGGCAAGCATGCCGTATGCCTTGACTACCTTCTCCACCTGTATTACCCATTTCATTGACCTGTGGACCTATACCTAGATATACCTAGATCTCTCTGACTTGTCAATACTCTTGAGGGTTCTACCATTCACTGTATATTTATGCAATAAACACTAACATTCCATTTACCTGTATTATTACCTGGATACCGACTTTCTATGATTCATGGACAAAATCACCCAGATCCCTCTGCCCAGATGCATTTTGAATCTGATTTCCACTTGGATAACAATTTGCCGTTACATTTTTTTGGCCAAAATGGATAATCTCACACTTATCCACGTTAAACTCCATCTCCCAAATTTTGGCCCAATCTCCTAGTCTATCTATATCCATCAGTAAAATCTTTTATGCCCTCCTCACTTTCCCACCTATTTTAGTACCATTCACAAATGTTGCTATGTCACACTCAGTCCCTGCTTGCTGATCATTTATATAGATTTTAAACAGCTGAGGTCTGACCACTGCGGCACCCCGCTAGTTACCGTTTGCAAGCCAGAGGACAAAGAAAATTACAGCACAGGAGCAGGCCCTTTGGCCCTCCAAGCGTGCAGGTCACATTTTATCCCGACCCTCTGCTTTCTGTCAGTCAGCCAATCCTCAATCCAATCTAGTACTCTGCCCATAATCCCCTGTGATCTCACCTGGCTCAGTCTTTTATGCGGCATCTTGTCAAACGTCTTCTGGAAGTCTAGATATACCACATCTACAAGTTCCCCATTATCCACGTTGCTGGTTACATCCTCAAAGAACTGAAGCAAGTTTGTCAAGCATGACTTCCCCTTCATAAAACCATGCTGATACTGGTGGATTGAGCTTTGTCTTTCCAAATGTTCAGTCATCATCTCCTTAATGATTGATTCCAGCAACTTCCCCACCACAGAGGTCACGCTAACCATCTATGGTTTCCCACTTTTTTGCTCCTCTCCCTTTTTGAGTCGGGGCGTCACATTATTGTTTCTACTTTTTAGAGTCACGGGAATTCTGAAATATCATAACCAATGCATCCACCCTCTCCTGCTACCTCCCTAATGCTCTAGACCCTAGGGTGCAGGCCATCAGGCCCCGGAGACGTATCTGACAATAATCCCATTAATTTATTCAATACCATCTCCCTAGTGACGGTTATTGCACCAAGTTCCTCTGCATCAACTGCAGTTTTTGGAAAATGTTATTCTACCGTGAAGACGGGCAAAATATTCATTTAGTGCCTCGGTCATCTCTTCCCCATTATTACATCACCCGTATTGTCCCCTCGAGGGCCGATATTTCCTTTAGCTATTGGCCTCGCTATATAAGGGGACAAAGCATTGGTCCCTGTATGTTTTTATACCAGCTGACTCGGGAAATGCTAGATCATAATTCGTGCTCGAGGGATGTGCGTTTTTGGGATGCTGTTAGGACACCCTGTGCTAGTGCACGGTCAATTCCAGCTCCATGTGCCCCGGAGAAACATTACAGACAAATTAATTCTTTAAAATATGTCCAATGTTCTTGGCCCTTGGCTGCCCAATAATTACAGTCACCAGGTTTGTAAATGTAAACACAATTACTGTTTATTTATAACAAGAACTGTAATGGAATATGCAGTAAATACAACTGGTTGGCTATCATCTAATTCCCCACTTTAAATTGCCGCCCCCCCCCCCCCCACCTCCCCTGCCCCCCACTCTCTATGTAAACACAAAACAGACAAACACGGGGATGGAAAAGGGAGGGGAGAAATTATAAGTAAAAGGAAAATGAGTCTTTTGTTTCTATAGTGGTTTCCGGCACTTTACTCCTCCTCAAACTTCGCTCTCAGTTCAAGGTTTTACTCTAGATTCCTTCAGGTCTTTGTAGTTTCAGGAATACAGCACTCGGAGTCTTTGTGGAGAGAGGGCAAGTCCTTGTCTTTGCAGCCTGTAATGGTTTTCCTTTTAAATTTATGACTCTGGATCCTATCCCACCACCTGTTACTGGGCAGGGTGCAGCCTTTTGGCCAATTCATTAGCCACCAGCCAATCAGAGTCCCACTCCCATCTCACACTGCTGACAAGCCTGTGGTCTCCTGTTCAAACTAGCAGAGACTAGACAAGTGTTCTCTCCTGTAACTTCTGAATTCCTCACTTCTTTCTGCTGCTTAACTTAAAGATACATGTCCATCAATCACCCATGGATCAAAAATGATTAGGGAACAAACAAGGAGGACCCTGACACTTCATTCTGTACGGTTTGAGGGTGTTGGGGTGGTTTTTGATTTTGTCTCGTCTTGTCCGCTGTCGTGTTTACCACCTGGATTTGGGTTTCGTGTCAGTCTTGCTGCCCGTGGTAAAGAGGCAGGTGCCACCCATTGTCCTCTCGCTCGCATGCCATTTGGGTGTCTTTGCAGTGTTGGGATGTCAGCAGGGAGTGGGATTCAGTGCAGTTTTCTACTCTGGATGGGGCAAAAGAAAAGGTTGGGCTCAATTTTTATTTTATTTTGCCCTGTACAATTTTTATTTTATTCTGCCCTGTACATCTTTGGGGGTGCAGACACAGGGAGAGTGTGCAAACTCCACACGGACAGTGACCCGGGGCCGGGATCGAACCTGGGTCCTCGCTGCTGTGAAGCAGCAGTGCTAACCACTACGCCGCCTCGTGTGTTTGGTTCAATGAGATGATGCAAGGAGCAGCAAGAACTCTGGGATCCTGCCGATGAGGTGCTGACCCAGTGAGGCTACAAGACTGGACTGAGGATGTGACAGGCAGAACGAAGCAACTCGCACATCAGAACCAAACTTCTTGGCTTGAAGCTTGCGCAAGTCAAGAAGACACAGCCAGAGTGAGTGAGGCACATCCAGAGTGGGAATTGCAACTTGGTAATTTGGTGCAGTGAGGTAATTTGGTGCAGAGTGAGAGAAGGTGCTTTTTCGGAGGTGCTTTTTAACCCTGGTAAGTGACTGGTAAGTAGTTTTTCTTTTCATTGTCTAATTTATTTATTTTTATTTTGAAATTGTAGATGTATAAGTTTACCTAAGGTTTAACACATGGCAGGAGATCCCAGACACGTGTCATGCTCCTCGTGTGCGATGTGGGAGCTCAGGGACACGTCCACTGTCCCTGGCTCTTTCACGTGCAAGAAGTGTGTTCAGTTGCAGCTCCTGTTAGACCGCTTGACGGCTCTGGAGCTGCGGATGGACTCACTTTGGAGCATCCGCGATGCTGAGGAGGTCGTGGATAGCACGTTTAGCGAGTTGGTCACACCGCAGGTGGAAGTTACTGAGGGCGATAGCAAATGCGGTCATCTCCATGCAAAACAGATAGACCGCTTTGGATACTGTTGGGGGAGATGGCTCACCAGGAAAAGGCAGCAGCAAGGTTCATTGCACCATGGCTGGCTCTGCTGCACAGCAGGGCAGGAAGAAAAATGGCAGGGCTATAGTGATAGGGGACTTGATCGTAAGGGGAATAGACAGGCGGTTCTCTGGACGCAATCGAGACTCAAGGATGGTATGTTGCCTCCCTGGTGCAAGGGTCAAGAATGTCTCGCAGCGGCTGCAGGACATTCTTGGGGGGGGGGGGGGGCGGAGGGTGAACAGCAAGCTGTCGTGGTGCACATAGGCACCAACGATATAGGTAAAAAACAGGATGAGGTCCTACAAGCGGAATTTAGGGAGTTAGGAGTTAAACTAAAAAGTAGGACCTCAAAGGCAGTAATCTCAGGATTGCTACCAGTGCCACGAGCTAGTCAGAGTAGGAATGTCAGGATAGATAGGATGAATGCGTGGTTCGAGAGATGGTGCAAGAGGGAGGGATTCAAATTCCTGGGGCATTGGGACCGTTTCTGGGGGAGGTGGGACCAGTACAAACTGGACGGTCTGCACCTGGGCAGGACTGGAAACGATGTTCTAGGGGGGTGTTTACTAGAGCTGTTGGGGAGGGTTTAAACTAATGTGGCAGGGGGATGGGAACCGATGCAGGAAGTTGGAAGGTAGTAAAACAGGGACAGAAGCAAAAGGAAGGGGAAAAGTGCAAGGCAGAGAAGACATAGTCAAAAATCAAAAAGGGCGACAGTACAAGGTACAGTGACTGAGGGGAAGCTCAGTGAATAGGCGCAGTAATACAAAAAGGAATAAAACTGGAGATGTTAAGATTCAAAACTGAGGTAAATAGAAAAAACCAACATAAGTGTACTTTACCTGAATGCTCGTAGTATTCGGAATAAAGTAAATGAGTTTTTTTTAAAAAAATAATTTTTATTGAAACATTTTGAATTTTTACAACAACATCGAACCATAATAAAATACCAACAATAACAATAATGATAGCAATCATAAACATTCGCCCCTCCTCAATGCACAACACAACATATTAACAACAACTTAAATTAACACAATGTTAAGTTACATAACCGTAGGAAAAAAATAGAAACTATAATAAGGAACCCCCCCCCCCCCCCCCCCGGGTTGCTGCTGCTATTGACCAAGATACCTATCTTTGAGCCAGGAAGTCCAGAAAAGGCTGCCACCGTTTATAGAACCCTTGTATTGATCCTCTCAGGGTAAATTTGACCCCCTCCAATTTTATAAATCCCGCCATGTCACTGATCCAGGTCTCCATCCTGCCACTGCAGCAAGATCCTCCGCCGGGCTACGAGGCTCGCAAAGGCCAGGACACCGGCCTCTTTCGCCTCCTGCACTCCCGGCTCCACCGCAACTCCAAAAATCGCGAGTCCCCACCCTGGTTTGTCCCTGGATCCAACCAGCCTCGACACCGTCCCCTCCACCCCCTTCCAGAATTCTTCCAGTGCTGGGCATGCCCAGAACATATGGGCATGATTCGCTGGACTCCCCAAACATCTGGTGCACCTGTCCTCACCCCCAAAGAACCTACTCATCCTAGTCCCGGACATGTGGGCCCGGTGCAGCATCTTAAATTGGATGAGACTAAGCCTCGCACGTGAAGAGGAAGAGTTGACTCTCTCCAAGGCATCGCCCAAGTCCCGTCCTCGATCTGCTCCCCAAGTTCCCCCTCCCATTTAGCCTTCAGCTCCTCCACTGACGACGACTCCACCTCCTGCATTACCTTATAAATGTCGGACAGCTTCCCCTCTCCGACCCACACTCCCAAAAGCACTCTGTCCATCGCCCCCCGCGAGGGCAGCAAAGGGAACTCCTCTACCTGTCGCCCAGCAAACGCCTTTACCTGCAAGTATCTGAACATGTTCCCTTGGGGGAGCCCAAACTTATCTTCCAGTTCCCCCAGGCCCGCAAACCTCCCGCCAATAAACAGGTCCTTCAATTTACTGATGCCCACCCTTTGCCACCCCCTAAATCCCCCATCATTGTTCCCTGGGATGAACCGATGATTTCCACCCAATTGAGCCCCCTGTTTCCCCCCCCTATGCTGTCTCCATTGTCCCCAGATTCTTAGGGTCGGCGCCACCACTGGGCTCGTGGTATACCTCTTAGGAGAAAGCGGCAACGGCGCCGTTACCAAGGAACCCAGGCTCGTACCTCTGCAAGACGCCATCTCCATTCTTTTCCACACCGCCCCCCCCCCCCCCCCCCCCATCACCCATTTACGCACCATTGACACATTGGCCTCCCAATAGTACCCCAAAGGGTTGGGCAGCGCCAGCCCACCTCTATCCCTCCCTCGCTCCAGGAAAATCCTCTTCACTCTCGGAGTCCCATGTGCCCACACAAGGCTCAAAATACTGCTAGTCACTCTCCGAAAGAAGGCCCTGGGGATGAAGATGGGCAGGCACTGAAAGAGGAACAAGAACCTCGGAAGCACCGTCATTTTGACGGACTGCACCCTCCCCACCAACGACAATGGCAGCATGTCCCACCTCTTGAACTCCTCCTCCATCTGATCCACAAGCCTGGTGAAATTATGCTTGTGAAGAGTCCCCCAGTCCCTGGCCACCTGCACCCCCAGGTACCTAAAACTCTCCCCTGCCCTCCTAAGCGGGAGCCTACCAATTCCTTCCTCCTGGTCTCCAGGGTGCACCGTAAACACCTCACTCTTGCCTAAATTTAGTTTATAGCCTGAAAAGGTCCCAAACTCAGCTAGCAGCTCCATCACCCCCGGCATCCCTCCCACCGGGTCCGCCACATACAGTAACAGGTCATCGGCATACAATGACATCCTATGTTCCTCCCCACCTCGCACCAAACCTCTCCACCTCCCTGAATCCCTCAACGCCATCGCCAACGGCTCGATTGCCAATGCAAACAACAAGGGGGACAGGGGGCAACCCTGCCTGGTCCCTCGGTAAAGCCGGAAGTACTCCGACCTCCTCCCATTCGTGGCCACACACGCCATCGGGGCCTCATATAGCAGCCTCACCCATTTAATAAACCCTTCACCAAATCCAAACCTCCCCAACACCTCCCATAAGTACCCCCACTCCACTCTATCGAAGGCCTTCTCCGCATCCAGCGCCACCACTATCTCAGCCTCTCCCTCAATCGCCGGCATCATGATGACATTCAACAATCTCCGCACATTCGTGTTCAGCTGCCTTCCCTTCACAAACCCTGTCTGGTCCTCGTGTACAACCCCTGGCAGACAGTCCTCTATCCTGGTGGCCAGGATTTTTGCCAGCACCTTGGCATCCACATTGAGTAGCGATATGGGCCTGTATGAACCACACTGCTGGGGGTCCTTGTCCCTCTTTAAGATTAACGAAATCAGCGCCCGTGACATCGTCGGGGGCAAAGTCCTCCCTTCCCACGCTTCATTAAGTGTCCGCACCAGCAAGGGGCCCACTAGGTCCACAAACTTTTTATAAAATTCCACCGGGAACCCATCCGGCCCCGGCATCTTCCCTGACTGCATCTGCCTGATCCCCTTAATTAGCTCCTCCAGCTCAATTGGCGCCCCCAACCCCTCCACCTGCTCCTCCTGCACCTTCAGGAAAGAAAGCCCATCGAGGAACCTCTCCATTCCTCTCCTCTCCACCATTGGCTCCGACCTGTACAGTTCCCCTTAAAAGTCCTTGAAGACCTCATTCACCTCTATTCCCTTCCGCAGCACATTCGCACTCTTGTCCAACTCCAGCATCCTACTCGCCTTTTCACCATGTTCGTACACTGCCCCTTGTGCCTTCCTCCACTGTGCCTCCGCCTTTCTAGTGGTCAGCAAATCAAATTTAGCCTGTAGGCTGCGCCTCTCCCCCAACAGTCCCTCCTCTGGTGCCTCTGCGTACCTCCTGTCTACCTCCAGCATCTCCCCCACCAGTCTATCCCTCACACTCCTCTCGCTGCTCTCCCTGTGTGCCCGGATGGATATCAGCTCCACACGAATCACTGCCTTCAGGGCTTCCCAGACCATCCCCACCTGGACCTCCCCCGTATCATTCACCTCGAGGTACCCCTCAATACTTGCCCGGACCCTCCTAAACACCTCCTCCTCCGCCAGCAACCCCACATCCAACCGCCACAACGGGCGCTGGTCCCGCACCTCCCCCATCTCCAACTCTATCCAATGAGGAGCGTGGTCGGAGATTGCAATGGCCGAATATTCGGCCTCCTCCACTCTCGGAATCAGTCCCCTACTCACCACAAAGAAGTTTATCCGAGAATAGACCCTATGTGCGTGGGAGAAGAAAGAGTACTCCCGTGTCCTCGGCCTCACAAACCTCCATGGATCCACCCCACCCATCTGGTCCATAAACCCTCTCAGTACCTTGGCCGCCGCCGGCCTCCTACCCGTCCTAGAGCTGGACCGATCCAGTGAAGGATCCAACACCGTATTGAAGTCCCCCCCCCCCCCCCCCCCCCCATAATCAGACCTCCCGCCTCTAGATCAGGGACCCGTCCCAGCATACGCCTCATAAAGCCCGCATCGTCCCAATTTGGGGCAAACACACTAGCAAGTACAACCTTCTCTCCTTGTAGCCTGCCCCTAACCATAACATACCTACCCCCCTTATCCGCCACCACCTCGGATGCCTCAAACAACACATTTTTCTCCACCAGAATCGCCACTCCCCGGTTATTCACATCCAACCCAGAGTGGAAAACCTGCCCCACCCATCCCTTCCTCAGGCGGACCTGGTCCGCCACCTTCAGGTGGGTCTCCTGAAGCATTGCCACATCTGCCTTTAGTCCCCTCAGATGAGCCAGTACCCTCGACCGCTTCACCGGCCCATTCAACCCTCTCGCATTCCAGGTGACCAACCGGATCAGAGGACGTCCCACCCTCCCTCCCCCGTCGGCTAGCCATAGCCCGTCGACTGCCCGCCCCAGGCCAGCACCCCCTGCCCGACCCAGTCCCCATAGCGACAACACCTCACCTCTGTCCCCCCGGCCCCCACCAGCTCCTTCCTGACCCTGTCAGCAGCAACCCAGTATTTTCCTCGCCCCCCCCCCCCCCCCCCCGGCTAGGAAACCTCCTAGCCGTGAACCGTCCTCCATTGTACTTCCGTGGGTCAGCTAACTTCTGCTGATGGGGCTAAAGGTAGACAAGTCTCCTGGCCCTGATGAAATGCATCCCAGAGTGCTAAAAGAGATGGCTAGGGAAATTGCAGATGCACTAATGATGATTTAACAAAATTCACTAGACTCTGGGGTGGTCCCGGTGGATTGGAAATTAGCAAACGTGACACCACTGTTTAAAAAAAGAGGTAGGCAGAGAGCAGGAAATTATGGGCCAGTGAGCTTAACTTCGGTAGTAGGGAAGATTCTGGAATCTATCATCAAGGAAGAAATAGCGAGGCATCTGGATAGAAATTGTCCCATTGGGCAGACGCAGCATGGGTTCATAAAGGGCAGGTCGTGCCTAACTAATTTAGTGGAATTTTTTGAAGACATTACCAGTACAGTAGATAATGGGGAGCCAATGGATGTGGTATATCTGGATTTCCAGAAAGCCTTTGACAAGGTGCCACACAAAAGGTTGCTGCATAAGATAAAGATGCATGGCATTAAGGATAAAGTAGTAGCATGGATAGAGGATTGGTTAATTAATAGAAAGCAAAGAGTGGGGATTAATGGGTGTTTCTCTGGTTGGCAATCAGTAGCTAGTGGTGTCCCTCAGGGATCCGTGTTGGGCCCACAATTGTTCACAATTTACATAGATGATTTGGAGTTGGGGACCAAGGGCAATGTGTTCAAGTTTGCAGGCGACACTAAGATGAGTGGTAAAGCGAAAAGTGCAGAGGATACTGGAAGTCTGCAGAGGGATTTAGATAGGTTAAGTGAATGGGCTAGGGTCTGGCAGATGGAATACAATGTTGACAAATGTGAGGTTATCCATTTTGGTAGGAATAACAGCAAACTGGATTATTATTTAAATGATAAAATATTAAAGCATGCCGCTGTTCAGAGAGACTTGGGTGTGCTAGTGCATGAGTCACAGAAAGTTGGTTTACAAGTGCAACAGGTGATTAAGAAGGCAAATAGAATGTTGTCCTTCATTGCTAGTGGGATGGAGTTTAAGACTAGGGAGGTTATGTGAAAAATGAAAATTGCTTATTGTCACAAGTAGGCTTCAAATAAAGTTACTGTGAAAAGCCCCTAGTTGCCACATTCTGGCGCCTGTTCAGGGAGGCTGATACGGGAATCGAGCTGGCCTGCCTTGCTCTGCTTTCAAAGCCAGCGATTTAGCCCTGTGCTAAACAGCCCCTTATATGTTGCAATTGTATAAGGTGTTAGTGAGGCCACATCTGGAGTATTGTTTTCAGTTTTGGTCTCCTTACTTGAGAAAGGACATACTGGCACTGGAGGGTGTGCAGAGGAGATTCACTAGGTTAATCCCAGAGCTGAAGGGGTTGGATTATGAGGAGAGGTTGAGTAGACTGGGACTGTCATCGTTGGAATTTAGAAGGATGAGGGGGGATCTTATAGAAACATTTAAAATTATGAAGGGAATAAATAGGATAGATGCTGGCAGGTTGTTTCCACTGGCGGGTGAAAGCAGAACTAGGGGACATAGCCTCAAAACAAGGGGAAGTAGATTTAGGACTGAGTTTAGGAGGAATTTCTTCACCCAAAGGGTTGTGAATCTATGGAATTCCTTGCCCAGTGAAGCAGTTGAGGCTCCTTCATTAAATATTTTTAAGGTAAAGATAGATAGTTTTTTGAAGAATAAAAGGATTAAAGGTTATGGTGTTCCGACCGGAAAGTGGAGCTGAGTCCACAAAAATCAGCCATGATCTCATTGAATGGCGGAGCAGGCTCGAGGGGCACCTAGTTCTTATGTTCTTATAAACTCCAATTCCTGATGCACTGGGCAATGAATAGCGGGGACAATGGGGGGGGAGAAGACCCCATGAACATTCAGGTGCTCAATAAAAGGCAGACCAGCATCTGTGAGATAGAATGAGTACCCCAGGGGGAGGTCGTTGAGGGTGATTGAGTGAGATACAGAGAGTCCAGCAGGGGGAAGATTGCTGAGGGTGAGGTGTGATACAGAGAGTCCAGCAGGGGGAAGATTGCTGAGGGTGAGGTGTGATGCAGAGAGAGTCCAGCAGGGGGAGATTGTGGCGTGTGAGGTGTGATGAAGGGGGAGACTGCTGAGGGTGAGGTGTGATGCAGAGAGAGTACAGCAGGGGGAAGATTACTGAGGGTGAGGTGTGATGCAGAGAGAGTCCAGCAGGGGGAGATTGCTGAGGGTGAGGTGTGATGCAGAGAGAATCCAGCAGGGGGAGATTGCTGAGGGTGAGGTGTGATACAGAGAGAGTCCAGCAGGGGAGATTGCTGAGGGTGAGGTGTGATGCAGAGAGTACAGCAGGGGGAAGATTACTGAGGGTGAGGTGTGATGCAGAGAGAGTCCAGCAGGGGGAGATTGCTGAGGGTGAGGTGTGATGCAGAGAGAGTCCAGCAGGAGGAAGATTGCTGAGGATGAGACTGTCAGAGATGGTATTCAGCCAGGGGAGATTCATTAAGGTGTGACTGATACAGAGAGAGTCCAGCAGGGGGAGATTGCTGAGGGTGAGGTGTGATGCAGAGAGAATCCAGCAGGGGGAGATTGCTGAGGGTGAGGTGTGATACAGAGAGAGTCCAGCATGAGAAATTATTGAGGGTAAGACTGAGTTTGACGGTGTTCAGCAAGAGGGGTTTGCTGAGGATAAGGTGTGATACTGTTCAGGGGGAGATTGCTGGGAAGGGGGTTGAAACTGTGTGAGTGAGCGAGAGATTGTCCTGTGGGGGAGATTGTTGGGAGTGACACATGTGAATGTTCAGTTGGCAAGATTACTAAGAGTAAGTGTGAGGGTAAGTGTGATTATAGAGTGATTGCTGAGGGTGTGAGTGAGATATTGATTTGCACCATAGCCAATCAGCTGGGTCTGTCATTTCCCCACAGTCAATAGGCTGTGCCTGTCATTTACCCACATGGCCGATCAGCTGGGTCTATGAGTTCCCCCATGGCTTTTCAGCTGGATGTGTAAGATTCCCCCCATGGCCGATCAGCTGGATGTGTGCAATTTCCACCCCCCCCCCCATAGCCGATCAGCTGGGTGTGTGTGATTCCCCCCATGGCCGATCAGCTGTTTGTGTGTGTGTGTGTGATTATTACTAAAAAAAAACACACCATCTGCAGCAGCATCTCCCTCAGAGAGAAACACAGAATGAGACAAACTCGCCCCCACACCCCACACTCACTGAAATGAAATGAAATGAAAATCGCTTATTGTCACAAGTAGGCTTCAAATGAAGTTACTGTGAAAAGCCCCTAGTCGCCACATTCCGGCGCCTGTTCGGGGAGGCTGGTACGGGAATTGAACCGTGCTGCTGGCCTGCCTTGGTCTGCTTTAAAAGCCAGCGATTTAGCCCTGTGCTAAACCAGCACCAACTACTCACCTGCTGCTGTTACCCCTACCCGCCGCCACTGCTGCTCCTCACAGGATCATCTCTTGCCCGCTCCCCGGCCGCTGTTCGTTGGCGAAAAGTCCGGGGTCTGCCGGCGGGGGGGGCGATTTTTAAAAATATCAAAACAAAGGAGAGTCGGCACTTCAGCGGACCCAATATCTGAGCAGAGAGGATGGGAGTAATAATAATTACCAGTAAAAGAAAATCAGAGATTCAAATATACTTGCATGTGGGGAAGGTGTCCATCGCAGAAGGCAGTGTGCAGGACACCACCTCACTGACGTCGTCTCCATGGCAACGCAAGATGGCGGGTGTGGTTCTGGCGCAGGCACCGTGAATCATCGAGTTTACAGTGCAGAAGGAGGCTATTCAGCCCATCAAGTCTGCTCTGGCCCTTGGAAAGAGCACTCCATTAAGCCCACCCCATCCCAGTAACCCCACATTGTCCTTAACACCAAGGACAATTTAGCACAGCCAATCTACCTAACCCGCACACCTTTGGACTGTGGGAGGAAACCGGAGTTCCCGGAGGAAACCCACGCAGACACGGGGTGAGCATTCAGATTCCGCGCACACAGTGACCCAAGCCAGGAATCGAACCTGGGACCCTGGAGCTGTGAAGCAACTGTGCTACTGTGCTTGCCCCCTGGTGGCTCCCTCCACCCCATTGTCCTCATTGGGATTGATATCCCCAAATATCAAACTCCCCCCAATTGGACAAATCTATTTGGGGTGAATGCGAGCGAGGGCTCAGTGCACCTCACTTTCACCTCGGTATCTCGGCTTCCTTCCACCCTCTTGTTTCTTAGTAAAGCCAGTGCATTCCTGCCGCCCGGCTTCAGCACATCAGAAAAGTTACAGTGCAGACAGAGGCCATTCAGCCCATCACATCTGCACTGATGTGGGAATTAAAAACTCCCACTGCAGAGACATCAATTACCTGGGGCGGAGGGGATACGGTGATGAAATATGGGAAGTGATTGGTGGAAGATAAGAGGGGACATTAGGAAGAAGCTGTTCACGTCAGAGGGTGTGGTGTGTGTCTGGAATTTGCGGCCTAAATTGGTGGTTGAGGTTGAAACTCCTCGGCTCATTCGATGGGCACCTGGATCTGCAGCTGAAGGGCTCTAACCGACAGAAAGAGGGCCATGGAGAGGGGTTTGGTGTTCGATGTCGAGCAAGGCTAGCAAAAGAGTAGAGTCTTGTCCAAAGTGAGATCTTTATTGAATCATACATGTTACAGAGCGAGTTATCGTGGAGTTTCTTTGTACTCCTCTGGAACTACCCCTAGCACTGACTGTCCACTTGTATGTCATTTCCCTGTGACCAGCATGTTACCACTTAAATTGGAGTGCCAAGTCACATGACCATCTCTCTTTTTTTTAGAAAATATTTTATTAAAGCATTTGTAATTTTCACAGTTTAACACATTAACATTTCTTAAACAACCGCGCGGGCCGACACAAGCAAAACACCTAAACGAACAAAAAACAGAAATCCGCGTCCCTTACTACCCCTGCCCTATTCCCTAATTACCCGTATACTAAGTTCCCTGTCCTTTTCTAACATTGCCATATCCACTCTCCCCCCCCCCCCCCCCCCCCCCCCCTTACAGCTGACATTCAATTTTCCTTGAAGAAGTCGATGAACTGTTGCCATCTCTGGGCAAACCCCTGAATTGATCCATTCAAGGCAAACTTGATTGTTTTTCCGGACTGAGAACCCTTCCCATATCGCTGACCCACACTCCGGATGTCGGGGTCTCCGACTCTCTCCATCCCAGCAAAATCTGTCTCCGGGCCACCAGGAAGGAGAAGGCCAGGACATTGTCCTCCCTCCCCCCCCCCCCCCCCCCAATGGCCCCTGGATCAACCTATACCCCAAATATTGGCACTTCTGGCTTAACGTCCGCAAATCCCTGCCAGAATCCTCTCAACTTCGGATATGTCCGAAACATATGTACATGGTCCGCCGCACTACCCCCACACCGCCCACATTTCTCCTCCACCTCTTCAAAGAACCTGCTCATCTGGGCTGCCGTCATGTGGGCCCTGTGGACCACCTTGAACTGGATCGAACTAAGTCTGGCCCACGACAAGGATGAATTGACTCTCTTCAAGGCTTTTTCCCACAGTTCAATTTCTAGCTCCCCTCCCAGCAACTCTTTACATTTCCTGTTCACCTCTCTGATAGGGGCCCCTTCCCACTCTATCAACTCCTTCTATATCTCTGAGACCCTCCCCTCTCCAACCCCTGTTTTTGACATCACCTTGTCCTGTAGTCCCCTCAGGGGGAGGCGAGGAAAGCTTGGAACCTGCCTCCGTACAAAGTCCCGTACCTGAAGGTACCGACTACCGTTCCCACCCGGCAACTCAATCTCCTCCAGTGTCTCCAAGGTCGGAAAGCCCTCCTGGTTGAATAGGTCCCCAAATCTCTCAATCCCTGCCTGCTGCCATCTCTTAAAGCCCCCATCCCCCCCCCCGGGCAAACCGGTGGTTGTCACAAATCGGTGACCGCACTGATGCCCCCTCCAATCCCATGTGCTGCCTCCATTGCCCCCACACCCTTAGGGCTGCCACCACCACAAGGCTTGTAGCGTACCGAGCCGGTGCAAACGGCAGAGGCGCCATCAGCAGAGCCTCCAAACTCGTACCTTTGCAGGAGGCCGCCTCCACTCGCTCCCAAACCGATTCCTCCCCCACTACCCACTTCCTGACCATCAATATGTTGGCCGCCCAGTAATAGTTAATAAAGCTCGGGAGGGCCAGGCCCCCCCCCTCTCCGCGACCCCATTCCAGGAGTGCCTTCTTTACTCTCGGGGTTTTATCCGCCCACACAAAATCCGATATCGCCGCGTTCATTTTCCTGAAAAAAGCCTTTGTGGCAAAAATCGGAAGACATTGAAAAAAGAAAACCAGTCTCGGAAGGACCGTCATCTTCACCGTCTGAACCCTCCCCGCCAGCGTCAGTGGGAGCATGTCCCATCTGCGAAAATCCCTTTTCATTCGATTGGCCGCTTTGCTCAGATTTAACTGCTGCCCCAATCCTTAGCCACTTTAATCCCCAGATATCTAAAAATGCCTCTCAGCCACTTTAAAAGGTAGCTCCTTCAGCCTCCTTTCCTGCCCCCGTGCCTGAGTCATGAACATCTCGCTCTTTCCCATATTTAACTTGTAACCTGAAAATCGGCCAAATTCTCCAAGTAACTCCATGATTTTTGTCATCCCCCCCCCCTAAACGTGGTGTGTGACATCGAGCAGCAAGACGTCCGCAAATAGAACATAGAACGATACAGCGTAGTACAGGCCCTTCGGCCCACGATGTTGCACCGACATGGGAAGTCAAAAACTAAAGGCCATCTAACCTACACTATGCCATTATCATCCATATGCTTATCCAATAAACTTTTAAATGCCCTCAATTTTGGCGAGGTCACTACTGTTGCAGGTAGGGCATTCCACGGCCTCACCACTCTTTGCGTAAAAAACCTACCTCTGACGTCTAATCTATATCTATTACCCCTCAATTTAAGGCTATGTCCCCTCGTGCTAGCCACCTCCATCCGCGGGAGAAGGCTCTCACTGTCCACCCTATCTAACGCTCTGATCATTTTGTATGCCTCTATTAAGTCACCTCTTAACCTTCTTCTCTCTAACGAGAACAACCTCAAGTCCATCAGCCTTTCCTCATAAGATTTTCCCTCCATACCAGGCAACATCCTGGTAAATCTCCTCTGCACCCGTTCCAAAGCTTCCACGTCCTTCCTATAATGAGGCGACCAGAACTGTACGCAAAACTCCAAATGCGGCCGTACCAGAGTTTTGTACAGCTGCAACATGACCTCATGGCTCCGGACCTCAATCCCTCTACCAATAAAGGCCAACACACCATAGGCCTTCTTCACAACCCTATCAACCTGGGTGGCAACTTTCAGGGATCTATGTACATGGTCACCGAGATCCCTCTGCTCATCCACACTGCCAAGAATTTTACCATTAGCCAAATATTCCGCATTCCTGTTTTTCTTTCCAAAGTGAATCACCTCACACTTCTCTACATTAAACTCCATTTGCCACCTCTCAGCCCAGCTCTGCAGCTTATCTATGTCCCTCTGTAACCTGCAACATCCTTCCACACTGTCTACAACTCCACCGACTTTAGTGTCGTCTGCAAATTTACTTACCCAACCTTCTGTGCCCTCCTCTAGGTCATTTATAAAAATGACAAACAGCAACGGCCCCAGAACAGATCCTTGCGGTACGCCACTCGTAACTGAACTCCATTCTGAACATTTGCCATGAACCACCACCCTCTGTCTTCTTTCAACTAGCCAATTTCTGATCCACATCTCTAAATCACCCTCAATCCCCAGCCTCCGTATTTTCTGCAATAGCCGACCGTGGGGAACCTTATCAAACGCTTTACTGAAATCCATATACACCAAATAGAGAAACCCTGTGTTCTACCTCTCCCCGCCCCCACCCTCTCACTACCAACCGCCACACACTCGATGCTCTGAGGGCCATTGCTAAGGGTTCTATGGCCAGGGCAAACAGTAATGGGGAGAGCGGGCATCCCTGCCTAGTCCCCCATAATAGACTAAAGTATTCCGACCGAACTCTGTTAGATTTACACTTCCCACCGGGGCCTGATATAACAGCCGGACCCAATCCCCAAATCCCTGCCCGAATCCAAACGTGCCCAAAATATCCCATAGGTACTTCCACTCCACCCAGTCGATAGCCTTCTCCTCGTCCATGACTACTGCCACCTCAACATCGTGCCCCTCCACTGGCATCATTATAACATTAAGAAGCCGTCTAATATTGGATGTCAGGTGCCTACCCTTCACAAATCCCGTCTGATCCTCCCCGATTACCTCTGGGACACAATCCTCTATTCGGGTGGCCAAGATCTCTGCCAGCAGTTTAGCATCTACGTTCAAAAGGGAAATTGGCCTGTACGATCCACAGCTCTCCGGATCCTTGTCTTGCTTCAGGATGAGAGAGATTGATGTCTGTGATAGTGTTGGGGGAAACACTCCCAACTCCTTGGACTCGTTAAAAGCCTTGACCAGGAGCGGTAACCAGTAACCCAGAAAACTTTTCATAAAATTCCACTGGGAATCCATCAGGTCCCGGGGCCTTACCCGATTGCATCGCCCCCAATCCGTCTATCACCTCCCCAAGACCAATTGTGCCCCCACAAATTCCACCAGCTCCTCATCTACCTTCGGGAACTCTAGCCTCCCCAGGAATTGATTCACACCCTCCTCCCCGACCGGGGATTCCGACTCATATAGTCGACTATAGAATTCACGGAACACATTGTTAACCGCCCCCGGGTCCATCGCTATCTTCCCCCTCATATCCTTTATTTTCCCTATTTCTCTCGCCGCCTCCTGCTTCCTCAGCTGGCATCCTGCTAGCTTTCTCCCCATGTTCATATATTGCCCCATTTACCTTCCTCAGCTGACCCTCCGCCTTACCTGTGGAAAGGAGCCCAAACTCCATTTGGAGTCTCTGACACTCCTTGAGGAGCTCCTCATTCGGAGACTCCGCATATCTCCTGTCCACCTGGAAGATTTCTCCTACCAACTTGCCCAGCTCCGCCCGTTCAGTCTTCTCCCTATGAGCCCGATTCGAAATACATTCCCTGTAGTGATCTGTACATACATCTGCACATACACCAGGGACTGTAGACAGATGTAACAGCCACAGCATCACCAGAGGGCAGTATCAGAGACGGGTATAAAAGGTCCAGCCCAAGGGAGGGTCTGCCTCTTTCAGAAGCACAGGGCTAGTGAGCAGCAGCAGCAGACAGAGACAGCTCAGCATAGGCAGCTTACCTTAGCTTCATTAGTCATGCCTCTTGGCTGTATTATATCTAGTTAAGCTCTGGAAACAGAACAAACCCATTGAATAAAGTATTTGTGTTAACTGGAAGTCTATAATCTTTATTCAGACTTAGAGAATAACATATTCCCCTCTAATAACTGCCTTCAATGCCTCCCACACCACCCCAGCAGCGGTGTCTCCCGTGGTTGTTCTTTATAATGTCCCATCTCCCTCGCTCACGGGTCCGCTGCGGGCGCTGGGACTTTCCTGGGCTTACCCACAGGTCTATCCAATGTTGCGAGTGGTCTGACACCACAATTGCTGAATACTCAGTGTCCTCCATCCCCGCTAGCAGTGTTTTATCCAGTACAAAGAAATCTATCCTGGAGTATACCTTGTGCACATGAGAGTAGAATGAATACTCTTTGCTCCGTGGCCTCTCGCATCTCACTGACCAACCCCTCCCATGCGGTCCATGAGCCCCCGCAGTTCCTTCGCCATTGCTGATACCCTCCCTGACCTAGAACATGACCGGTCCATTCTCGGAACCTGGACTGTGTTGAGGTCACCCCCCCCCACCCCTCCCTCCCACCGCCCCTCCCTCCCCCCCCCCCCCCCCCCCCCCCCCCCATAACCAACTGGTGTGATTCAAGGTCCGGGGTCTTTCCCAGCACCTTCCTGACAAACGCCACATCATCCCAGTTTGAACATACATAGAGAACATAGAACATACAGTGCCCATTTGGCCCATCGAGTCTGCACCGACCCACTTAAGCCCTCACTTCCACCCTATCCCCGTACCCCAATCACCCCTCCTAACCTTTTTTGGTCACTAAGGGCAAAAGTCAGTGGGAAGAAACCGGAGCACCCGGAGGAAACTCACGCAGACATGGGGAGAACCTGCAGACTCCGCGCAGTCAGCGACCCAGCGGGGAATCGAACCGGGGAACCTAGCTTTGTGAAGCCACAGTGCTATACACTTGTGTGAGCATGCTGCCCTGGGGCATATATTTACCAACTCCACTGCCACTCCCTCCAGTTTCCCGCTAACCATAATAAATCTGCCTCCCAGGTCTGCCTCTATCTTCCCTACCGCAATGCCACCCTTTTGTTAATCAGGATGCCCCCCCCCCCCCTTGTTTTAAACTCCAGTTACTAATGGAATACCTGTCCGACCCATCCCTCCTTCAGTCTAACTTGGTCACCCAGCTTCAAGTGGGTCTCCTGTAACATGACCATGTCCGCTTTTAGCTGTCTCAAGTGTGCGAACACACGGGCCTTTTTGACCGGCCCATTTAGTCCACGAACATTCCATGTAACTAGTCTGGTCGGTCGGGGGGGGGGGGGTGGGCTCTTTCCCCCTCCCCTGTCGATAGCCACGACCTTTCCTAGGCCAGCCCTTAGCCCATGTCCCATACCTCTCCTGGCCCACCCCTCGGTAGCCACCACCATCTGGTCTCAATCTCCAACCTCCTAAAAGTCCCCTAGTCGTCAGCAGCCCCCTCCCACCCCCCTTAACCTCCTCTATTCCCCCCCCCCCCCCACCGCTACTCTGTCTCTCTTCAGCTCTCCCCCCACTTTGTTCCCGTGAACCAGCTCTCCCAGCTAGCCTAGCAGCTGCCGCCCCTGGCACCTAGTATCCTACCACATGCTGGATCCTCACCCCCGCCCCACTCTGAACATAACTTCTCAAAACAGTAGCGGCAAACAACCCCCCAAGGTCTGGGCGCGCACCTTCACACCTTATCAGTCCCATCACCTTCAAACAGAGCCGAAAACAATAGAAGAAAAATCGCACAGGATAACAAATTCAAATGCAAAAACTCAACCATCTTTCCCCCCAGAACATTGCAACTTAAAAACTTTTTTTTACCGTACCTCGGTACTTACAGCAGCGGATCCAAATCAAACCAAACCGAGAGACCATTCTTTCCCCGATCCCCACAACTTAAGTTACAGTGAAAGGCTGAGATTTTTTAAATATACAAGACAAAAGTTTAAAAAAATAAATTTAAGAGTACCCAATTCATTTTTTCCAATTAAGGGGCAATTTACCCTGTACATCTTTGGGTTGTGGGGGCGAAACCTACGCAAACACGGGGAGAATGTGCAAACTCCACACGGACAGTGACCCAGAGCCGGGATCGAACCTGGGACCTCGGCGCCATGAGGCAACAGGCCTAACCCACTGTGCCACCGTGCTGCCCCGCAAAACTTTTGACTCAGACTCCTATCATCTAAATTTTAAAGTCATTATGCCTCGACCAGGTCATTGTCCTTCAGGAAGACCGTCACTTCTTCCGGCGAGCCAAAATATAGTTCCCACTTCTCGTAGGTTACCCAATGACAGGTCGGGTAGAGCAGTCCAAATTTTATTCCCTTCACATACAGGGACGCCTTAATCTTATTAAAACTCACCCTCCTCTTTGCCAGTTCTGCTCCCAAGTCTTGGCGCACCCGGATCTCAGAATCTTCCCACCTGAACCGTTTCATCTGCCTGGCCCACCTCATCACGCGTTCCTTGTCCAGGAACCGATGCAGCCTCACCACCATCGCCGTCAGGGGCTCACGACCCTGGGGCTGACGCATGAGCACCCTGTGAGCCCGGTTCTCCTCTAACGGCCTGTCGAACTCATCTGCCCTGAGCATCTTCTCCAGCATCTTCCCCACGTACGCACCGGCTTCCGATCCCTCCTTTCCCTCTGGCAGACCGACGAATTGGATATTCTGCCTGCGAGAGCGATTCTCCAGGTCCTCCACCTTCTCCAACAGCCATTTCTGCCGACCCTGCAGGGTATTCATTTCCGTTGCCATCGCAGTGTACTGCTCCTCTTGTTCTGCCCCCGGCTCCTGCAACTTTTGGATCGCCTGTCCCTGGGTCGTCACATTCTCCTCCGCCCGGTCGACCACCTCCTGAATAGAGGCCATCGCCCGGGTCAGTTCCTCTGCACACTCCTTACGATGCCGGGCAAACTTCTCGTCCAAGTATTTAACTTACTGATCCATCGTCCATTGAGCTGGCGTGGTCGATCTTTGCTTCTCTACCATTGATCAACTTTTGATTTCTTCTTTTACGATCGTTTCTCGGGCTCAGCTCCATAAACTAGTGGTTGTCTTCTTCTCCTCTCACTTTTATCCACTTACGTTGAAAAATTCCCACGGAAATCCAGCTTAAAAGCCGTTGAAAGAGCGGGAGTTGCTAAGCGTGCGACCATTCACTCCATGGTCGCCACATAACCACATAGTGTGTCTGTACTGTCACCTGCTGGTTGGAGGACACACCACCAGGCATTTATGATATTGCTTACAGGCATATCACCACAGTGGCGGCTGAGAGGAGGCATTACAATAAGTTTTTAATTCCGCCTGTAGTGATCTGTGTGTGTGTTAATACATATTCAGTTAATGTAAAGTAAGTACAGACAGATGATCACTCGATGGCAACACTAACAGAAGCTATAAAAGGAGTTTCCCGCTCTTTCTTTAGTGAGTATGCGGGAGAACAGCTAGAACAAAGATGTGACCAGCTCAGAGTGCAGTGTATTATCATAACTGGTAATTTAATCTAAACTTACTTATTTGTTTTAGTAGTCTAGTATTCAAGTGAAAGAACTGACAAGATTATTATATACTATTCAATAAACATTTTGTCATCGTCTGGAAGACTTTTTCTCATCAGAATTCAACACAACTCGGCAAGACAAAAACAATAATATTTATAATATTAAAACCGCCCCTGCCATTCACTCCAAAATGATTGGTCCAATTGGGTGGGGCAGGGGAGAGTTTGATATCTGGGGAGAGCGTTAAGGTCAAGGTCACAATGCTGTCACGATGCTCTCTGACTTTAAAAACTCTGCAATGATGACACTGAGGATGTGAAGAGCAGAGTGGGAGGGGGCAGGGGGAGCGGGGAGGGGGGGCAGCATTGCCCCTTCCATTGAAACTGGAACTGTTGCTCCATCTGTTCAATCCCAGTCAGATACAATGGGGTGCAGGGGGCAGCCACTGAGCCTGCGCCAGAACCATTGCCTGCGTCGTGGCCATCTTGCGTTGCCAGGGAGAAGGTGGGCGGCCACCTTGTGTTGCCAGGGGAGAAGTGGGAGGCCATCTTGTGTTGCCAGGGGAGAAGTTGGAGGCCATCTTGTGTTGCCAGGGGGAAGGTGGGAGGCCATCTTGTGTTGCCAGGGAGAAGATGGGCGGCCATCTTGTGTTGCCAGGGAGATGGTGGACGGCCATCATGTGTTGCCAAAGGAGAGGGTGGGCAGTCATCTTGTTTTGCCGGGGAGAGGGTGGTTGGCCATCTTGTGTTGCCAGGGGCGAGAGTGTGCGGCCATCTTGCGATGCCAGTGGAGAAGTGGGAGGCCATCTTGCGTTGCCAGGGGAGAAGGTGGGCGGCCATCTTGTGTTGCCAGGGAGATGGTGGGCGGCCATCATGTGTTGCCAAAGGAGAGGGTGGGCAGCCATCTTGTGTTGCCAGGGGAGAGGGTGGATGGCCATCTTGTGTTGCCAGGGGCGAGAGTGTGCGGCCATCTTGCGATGCCAGTGGAGAAGTGGGAGGCCATCTTGTGTTGCCGGGGAGAAGGTGGGCGGCCACCTTGTGTTGCCAGGGAGAAGTAGGAGACCATCTTGCATTGCCAGGGAGAAGGTGGGCGGCCATCTCGTGTTGCCAAAGGAGAGGGTGGGCAGCCATCTTGAGTTGCCGGGGAGAGGGTGGGCAGCCATCTTGTGTTGCCAGCGGAGAGGGTGGGTGGCCATCTTGTGTTGCCAGGGAGAAGATGGGCGGCCATCTTGTGTTGCCAGGGAGACGGTGGGCGGCCATCATGTGTTGCCAAAGGAGAGGGTGGGCAGCCATCTTGTGTTGCCAGGGGAGAGGGTGGATGGCCATCTTGTGTTGCCGGGGCGAGAGTGTTTGGCCATCTTGCGATGCCAATGGAGAAGTGGGTGGCCATCTTGTGTTGCCAGAAGAGAGGTGGGCGGCCATCTTGTATTGCCAGGGGGAAAGTGGGAGGCCATCTTGTGTTGCCAGGCGAGAAGTAGGAGACCATCTTGCATTGCCAGAGAGAAGGTGGGCGGCCATCTCGTGTTGCCAAAGGAGAGGGTGGGCAGACATCTTGTGTTGCCAGGGGAGAGGGTGGGTGGCCATCTTGTGTTGCCAGATCTGTGAACAAGCAGCTTTGTTTGAATCTCTGACTTTTTAAATGATGATTATTATTACTCACATCCTCTCCGCTCAGACTTTGTGTTTTCTCTGGATTATGAAGCATCGATCCTCCTTAGTTTTTGTTTTGCTATTTTGTTTTGAAAATCGGCCCTCCGACAAGCCCCGGATGTTCCGCCAACGAGCAGCCGCCGGGCCGGGGACCAGGCAAGAGGTGACTCTGGGAGTAGCAGCAGCGGCGCCTGGTGCTGGGGAGGGGTAACAGCATTGAGGCGAGCAGTGGGCGGGGCGACCGGGAGGGGAACCAGCCGCAGGTGAGCAGTGGGAGCGGCCTCTGGTGGCCAGGACTAGGAAGAGCAGCAGGTGAGCCGAGGGAGCGGCCTCAGGTGGCCAGGACGAGGAACAGCAGCAGGTGAGCCGTAGGAGCGCCCTCTGGTGGCCAGGACTGGGAACAGCAGCAGGTGAGCAGTGGGAGCGGCCTCTGGTGGCCAGGACGAGGAACAGCAGCAGGTGAGCCGTAGGAGCGCCCTCTGGTGGCCAGGACTGGGAACAGCAGCAGGTGAGTACTGGGGGTGTCCTCTGGTGGCCAGGACGAGGAACAGCAGCAGGTGAGCAGTGGGAGCGTCCTCTGGTGGCCAGGACGAGGAACATCAACAGGTGAGCAGTGGGATCGGCTCCAGCTCAAAGCACACTTCACAGAATCGACTCAAGTCCCAGTTCGAGCCCGGCTCCCGCGCTGACAGATTTCATCAATATTTGCAAAACACTTTATTACACCCAATAAAATTGTATATCTCAACATAGAACCCAATGGTTCTTTAGAAGTTGCCTTGAAATCATTTTTTAAGGTGACTTCAATCTTCATTCTTGATGCAACCTTAATATTCCTCAAACTCTGGCCCCTTGTAATATTCCTCAAACCCTGGCCCCTTGTAAACCAGGGGCTGGTTTAGCAGGGGCTGGTTTAGCTCACTGAGCTAAATCGCTGACATTTAAAGCAGACCAAGCAGGCCAGCAGCACGGTTCGATTCCCGTACCAGCCTCCCCGGACAGGTGCCGGAATGTGGCGACTAGGGGCTTTTCACAGTAACTTCATTGAAGTCTACTCGTGACAATAAGCGATTTTCATTTTTTCATATATAGAATAATGTTACGTGCGGACAATGCACCTGAAGATGTTCACCTGGGGCCGTTCTTGGTGTCCGGCTGATTTAGAGTCGGCAACTCTATTGGACCCTCCCGCCCAGTGAATCGTTGGCTGAAGGTCAGGGAATCTTCTGGAAAGGCGAAGAGGGGAAGACCATCCCCATCGGCATGGCCCGCAGCGAAGGAGCTGACAGGCAAGACTCAGCGGCAACCCAGAGAAGACCACGTACGAGAATCACTTGACCAAAGAGGACATGTGGGGATTGCGCTTCATGAAGGCCAACTGAAACTGTTTGGTTTGATTACGTTTTTCCAAATGTGCTGCTATTATTTCCTTAACAATTGATTCTAACATTTTTCCAACAATACCTGTAAGGCTACTCGCCATTTTCTAGCAAGTCTCAACCGGAGTGGATACAGGGGAACCAGTAGATGTGTTGTACTTGGACTTCAGGATGATGTTCATCAAGGTTAAGCCATGAACTAAGAGCCCACGGTGTTGGAGTTAGCCTATTTGTGTGGGCAGGGGACTGTCTAATGAGCAGAAAACAGCGAGTGGGTATATGGGGGTCTTTTTCAGCTTGGCGACCTGTAACCAATAACCACAGGGATCAGAGTGGGTACCGAAACTGTCCACAATTTAAAGGAATGCCCTGGGTGAAGGAAGAAAGGTACTGTAGCCAAGTTTGCAGGCAACCAAAACATAAGTTAGCACAGGGCTAAATCGCTGGCTTTGAAAGCAGACCAAGGCAGGCCAGCAGCACGGTTCAATTCCCGTACCAGCCTCCCCGAACAGGCGCCGGAATGTGGCGACTAGGGGCTTTTCACAGTAACTTCATTTGAAGCCTACTTGTGACAATAAACGATTTTCATCTCATGAGGGAGAAGGCAAGTTGCAAGAGGGATACAACAGTTTGCATAGAAATGATAGTTTAAGTAATTGGGAATAAATGGGGGAAAATGGGAAGTTCATTTTGGAAGGGAGAACAAGAGTTTTATTTAAAAGGAGAAAAACTGCAGAAAGCTGCCACGTGAAGGGACTTGGGGAATACTCACGCACAAAACAGAAAACTGGCACACAGATTGATTGATTGATTTGATTTATTGTCACATGTACCGAAGTACAGTGAAAAGTATTTTTCTGCGGCTGAGGGAACACACACAGTACGGACATAGCAGACAAAAGAATAATCAACAGAGAACATTGACAAATGGTATATCGACAAACAGTGATTGGTTACAGTACGGAACAAGGGGCCAAACAAAGCAAATACATGAGCAAGAGCAGCATAGGGCGCCGTGAATAGTGTTCTTACAGGGAACAGATCAGTCCGAGGGGGAGTCGTTGAGGAGTCCTGTAGCTGTGGGGAAGAAGCAGTTCCTATGTCTGGATGTGTGCGTCTTGAGACTTCTGTACCTTCTGCCTGATGGAAGGGTCTGGAAGAAGGCAATGCCTGGGTGGGAGGGGTCTCTGACAATGCTGTCTGCCTTCCTGAGGCAGCGGGAGGTGTAGACAGAATCAATGTGGGGGTGGCAAGCTTGTGTGATGCGTTGGGCTGAGTTCACCACACCAGCAGGTAATCAGAATGCAATGTTCATCGTCATTTCAAGGGGATTGGAGTTTCAGAGTCGGGAACTGGCTGCAACTGTATACGGTACTGGTGACACCACATCTGGATTACTCTGAACTCTTTTTGTCTCCTTAGTTAAGGAAATATATTATTTAATTGGAATTGACAGACCCAACAACTTGATCTTTAAATCAATTCACCTCTTTTTTGAATACAATATCAGATCCCAATCCTTTGCGCTACTACAAGAGAGGTTTTATCAAATACTGCATCAAATGAAAGTGGACGTGTGGAATGTCCGATCAGCTATGATCATGTTGAATGGTGCAGCAGGCTCGAGGGATGGAGTGGCCTCCTCCTGTTCCACTGTCTTCAAGTCTTAAGTTTTGATGTGCTGGGACGGCAGGTTCAATTGAATCATCAGAGGAAATGGACTAAGAATGAAACAAGTGCAGGTTTATGGGGAGAAGGAAAGAGACTGGAACCAGGTGGGTTGCTCATTCAGGGAGTTGGGGAAATACAATGGGGCAAATGCTCCTCTTCTGGATTGGAGCGTTTCCATTTTTCTATAATTTAAATTTCTCCCTTCCTCTGCCCCGGATCCCATGATGTCACCCGCTGAATATCAGCCATCGGGCTGTATGGTAGCACAGGGGGTAACACAGCGCCAGGGTCCCAGGTTCGATTCCCGGCTTGGGTCACTGTCTGTGCGGAGTCTGCACGTTCTCCCCATGTCTGCGTGGGTTTCCTCCGGGTGCTCCCGTTTACCCCCACAAGTTCTGAAATCCGTGCTGTTAGGTGAATTTGGACATTCTGAATTCCCGAACAGGCGACGAGGGTCTTTTCACAGTAACTTCATTGCTGTGTTAATGTAAGCCTACTTGTGACAATAAAGATTATTAAAAATTAACTAGCATCAGTGAAATACATTTCAACCACCATAATTGTCAGCGTGTCTCCGCTTCAAGAATCGTTCCAGGTATCACCCCTCCTATCCATGTATCTGTCCAAATGCCTTTTAAATATTGCCAATGTCCCTGCCTCAACCACTTCCTCTGGCAGCTCATTCCACATCCCTACCACCCTCTGTGTAAAAAAAGTTGCTCCTCAGGTTCCAATTAATTCTTTCCCCTCTTAACTTAAACCTATGCCCTCTCGTTCACTGTTCCCCAACCCTGGGAAAAAGACTGAGTGCATTAACCCTATCCATGCCTCTCATGATCTTTTAGACCGCTTTAAGAACACCCCTTGCCTATGCTCCAAAAGAAGTCCAAGCCTGTCTAATCTTTCCCTATAACTCAGTCCCTTCAGATCTGCCGACATCCTTGTAAATCTCTTCTGGATTTGTTTATTGTCACGTGTACTGAGGCACAGTGAAAAGTATTTTTCTGCGAGCAGCTCAACAGATCATTAAGTACATGAAAAGAAATGGGAATAAAAGAAAATACATAATAGGGCAACACAAGGTGCACAATGTAACTACATAAGCACCGGCATCGGATGAAGCATACAGGGTGTAGTGTTAATGAGGTCAGTCCATAAGAAGGTCATTTAGGAGTCTGTTAACAGCGGGGAAGAAGCTGTTTTTGCATCTTTTCGAGCGTGTTTTCAGACTTCTGTATGTCTTGCCGAATGAAGAAGCTGGAAGAGTGAGTAAGCCGGGTGGGAGGGATCTTTGATTATGCTGCCCGCTTTCCCCAGGCAGCGGGAGGTGTAGATGGAATCAATGGATGGGAGGCAGGTTCGTGTGATGGACTGGGCGGTGTTCACGACTCTCTAAAGTTTCTTGCGGTCCTGGGCCGAGCAGTTGCCGTACCAGGCTGTGATGAAGCCCGATAGGATGCTTTCTATGGTGCATCTGTAAAAGTTGGTAAGAGTTAATGTGGACATGCCGAATTTCCTTAGTTACCTGAGGAAGTATAGGCGCTGCTGTGTTTTCTTGGTGGTAGTGTCGACGTGGGTGGACCAGGACAGATTTTTGGAGATGTGCACCCCTAGGAATTTCAAACTGCTAACCATCTCCACCTCGGCCCCGTTGATGCTGACAGGGGTGTGTGCAGTACTTTGCTTCCTGAAGTCAATGACCAGCTCTTTAGTTTTGCTGGCATTGAGGGAGAGATTGTTGTCGTTACACCACTCCACTAGGTACTCGATCTCCCTCCTGTATTCTGACTCGTCGTTATTCGAGATCCGGCCCACTATGGTTGTATCATCAGCAAACTTGTAGATGGAGTTGGAACCAAATTTTGCCACGCAGTCCTGTGTGTACAGGGAGTAGAGTAGGGGGCTAACAGCTTTGCGGGGCCCCGGTGTTGAGGATGGATCTCAGCCTGTCGCACCTTCTCATGTTTTTTTCCAGCGGTTTCACACATGGCCTAGGCATATTTTACTGATGCCTCATCTGCCCATATTAAGGCTACTGCTGCTGGAGTCATGAAAATGAAATGAAATGAAAAGTGAAAATCACTTATTGTCACGAGTAGGCTTCAATGAAGTTACTGTGAAAAGCCCCTAGTCGCCACATTCCGGCGCCTGTCCGGGGAGGCTGGTACGGGGATCGAACCGTGCTGCTGGCCTGCTTGGTCTGCTTTAAAAGCCAGCGATTTAGCTCAGTGAGCTAAACCAGCCCCTAATTGGGGGTTTAGTTCCAGTTGGGACGTTCCATTAATCTCTCATACGGGGTTAAACCCGTATTATGATTACTCTGATTTCTCAGGGCAGACATTACTATGGGTATGGCATCTGGCCATAGCTGCCCATTTTGTTGACACACTTTTGTGAATACAGTTTTAATTATTCCATCTGCCCTTTCCTGAGGATTGTGGCTGGTACGGTATATGCAATTTCTAATCAAATCCTATGGCTTCTGTTAGGGCTTTGGTCAATTTGCTCGTGAAATGAGTTCCCCTATCACGGTTAATACCCATTGGTATCTCAAACCTAGGTATTATTTCCTTTAACAGAATATTTTCCACTCTTCTAGCATCATCTCGTTTGGTTGGAAAAGCCTCTACCCACCGGGAAAACATGTCCACTATCACCAATTATTCCTTTGACAAATCATACATGTGCAGGCTAATTTTGCAATTGTTACCGTAATAAGAACATAAGAACATAAGAACATAAGAACTAGGAGCAGGAGTAGGCCATCTGGCCCCTCGAGCCTGCTCCGCCATTCAATGAGATCATGGCTGATCTTTTGTGGACTCAGCTCCACTTTCCGGCCCGAACACCATAACCCTTAATCCCTTTATTCTTCAAAAAACTATCTATCTTTACCTTAAAAACATGTAATGAAGGAGCCTCAACTGCTTCACTGGGCAAGGAATTCCATAGATTCACAACCCTTTGGGTGAAGAAGTTCCTCCTAAACTCAGTCCTAAATCTAATAAGAACATAAGTTCTGCATAATACATAAATACCTCGAGCATACCATTGTTGACATATGGCATGTGCCATTCCTCCCTTACCAACATGAGCCTGCCCATGGACAAGGCGACATAGTGGCAAAAACAGACTTCTGGACTTCCGGTGGCGGCGATGTCCGAGTGAGCCGCACATTCGGTGGGCTCTCACTCCGGCCGGCTGGAACAGCTGTTTCCCCGCGATAGCGGGACTACGGAGGCGGCAGAAAGGCTGCCTGGAACAGAGGAGGAGAGCGGGCTGCAGATGATGTAAGTGTGGGAGGCCAGCAGGTGAGGAAGAAGGAGAGAGAGACGGAGGAAAGGAGGAAGCTGACCTGCAGGGTAAGATGGCGGACCCACGGACCTTCCTTCCTCCAGGACAAAGGGAAAAAGAAAAAGTTTGGAGTTGCTGAGGAGGGACATCTTGGACCCACTTCAGATGCCCAAGAGGTAAAATTGAAGGAGTTGGGCGAAGGAAAGCGGCAGCGGAGGCGCTGAGGAGCGGGCTGCGGCATATGGAACAGCGGGATTCCAGAAAGCAGAAGAAGAAGGAGAAAAAGGGACAGAGACAAGGACCGGAAGAAAATTACCTGGGACCTAAGATGGCGGACACACGGAACCCGGACTCAGCAATCCAGTTGGCGCTGGATAACATGCTCCAGGTAATGAAGTCCAGTTTTGAAGCGCTGAAGCGGGACAGCTTGGACCCAATCCAGAAAGCGGTGGATCAGCTGAACCAGAGGCTGGACGCCCAGGATGTTAAAGTTAAGGAGCTGGGAGAGGCGGTGGAGGAGCAGGCGGATGCGCAAACGGTTGCGGCGCTAGAAGTGGACGGCCTGAAAGAGCGGCAGAGAAGACTGCTGGACAGAGTGGAGGAGCTGGAGAATAGAGTCCGCAGGAACAATCTGAGGGTGGTCGGCCTCCCGGAGGGGGCTGAGGGAGCTGATGCTGCAGCGTTTGTAGCAGACCTATTGATGCAGCTGATGGGGGCCGAAGCCTTTCCGCGACCGCTGGAGCTGGAGGGGGCACACAGGGTGCAGGCAAGGCAGGGGCGGCCAGGCGGATCCCCCCCCCCCTCCCCCCGCCCGATGGTGATTAGGTTCCACAGGTTCGTGGACAAGGAGCGGGTGCTGCAGTGGGCAAAGAGCGCCAGGAGCAGCACGTGGAACAACAGTGTTCTCCGCATTTATCAGGATCTAAGCCAGGAGGTGGCTCGGCGGCGAGCAGCCTTGAAGAAATGTCAAGGAGGTGCTGTTCAAGAAGCACGTGAAGTTTGGTCTGCTGTTCCCAGCTCGGCTATGGGTCACGCACCAGGGTCAACACCACTACTTCTCCGAGCCCGAAGAAGCGATGGATTTTGTGAGGGACCTGGGGCTGGTCCCGAAGGGAGGCCCCAAGGACGCGAGTTAGGGCCCGAGGATTTCTGTGGGAAGGAACGCCGAATGTGCCTGGACTGCTGCTCATCGGTTTGCTGGGCCAAAGGGGCCAAGCGGAACATTTGAGACTCTTTCCTTTGTTCATGGATATATTTATGTGCTTTTTCTCTTTTTTCTGTATTTTTTTAAATGTTTGGGCTGGTTTGTGCTTTTTGTGCAGTTCGCGGAAGACACTGGAGCCGGCTTGCCCCAGTGGGTGGGGAGGAGGGCGGGGAAACAAGGGGAATGGGACCGGAAGGCGCCGAGTGTTGAGTCACCGGGCTAGCAGATTGGCCAGTCTAGGGAGTCAGATGGGGGGGGGTGGGGTTACAGCCAGTAGATGGCAGGGGTGGGGTATCGGGGGAGGGGGTTAGGGGAGGGGGGGGGGGTTGTTCTGCTGACGGGAGAGGGACTTGAAATAGGCACTGGAAAGGAGGTCGAGGGTGGAGGCAGCCAAAGGGCGGGCCAGGAATGGCGCGACGCACGAGCCAGGGGCCGGCCCGAGAAAGGCTATGGCTGACCGGCGGGGTGGGGGGGGGGGGTGGGATGTGCCCCCCGACCAGGCTGATCACCTGGAACGTCAAGGGACTGAATGGGCCGGTTAAGAGGGCGCGGGTGTTCGCGCACTTGCGGGCCCTGAGGGCGGACGTAATTATGTTGCAGGAGACACATCTGAAAGTGTCGGACCAGACCAGGCGAAGGAAGGGCTGGATTAGCCAGGTCTTCCACTCGGACTTGGACTCGAAGTCCAGAGGGGTGGCAATCATGATCAACAAGCGCGTGCAATTTGAGGCAGAGGGCATATCCGCAGACAGGGGGGGGGCAGATACCTGATGGTACGGGGCAGACTGGAGGGGGGAAGAGTGGTGCTGGTGAATATATATGCCCCAAACTGGGATGACGTGGACTTCATTAAAAGAGTGCTGGGGAAGATCCCGGACTTGGATTCTCGCAGGCTAATAATGGGAGGGGACTTTAACATGGTCCTTGACCCTACTTTGGATCGGTCGTGTCCCAGAACGGGTAGACTCTCAGCAATGGCAAGGGAGCTGAAAGGGTTTATGGAGCAAATGGGGGCAGTGGACCCCTGGAGAGATAGACAGCCAATAGGAAGGGGCTACTCGTTTTACTCGCACGTCCATAAAGTATATTCCAGGATAGATTTCTTTGTGCTAAGCAGGGACTGTAGGGGGGAGGTAAAGAACACGGAATACTCAGCAATTACCATTTCAGACCATGCCCCGCATTGGGTGGACCTGCAGTTCGGGGGAGCGAGTTATCAACGCCCGCAATGGAGGCTAGATGTGGGACTGCTGTCGGAGGAGGGGATCTGCGAGAGGTTTCGGAAATGTATAAAAAATTACCTGCAGGTGAATGACACGGGGGAGGACTCAGCGGCGACCTTGTGGGAGGCGCTAAAGGCAGTAGTGCGGGGGGAGCTGATTTCAATTGGGGCCCACAGAGCCAAGGCAGACCGGGCAGAGATGGATAGATTGGTCAGGGAAATGGGCCGGATAGATGAAGAGCACGCGGAGTCCCCGGGGGAGGTTTTACTCAGGGAGAGGCAGAGACTACAGGCGGAACTGGGGGCACAATCCACGAGCAGGGCCATGGAACAGCTTAGGAAGGCGAGGGGAGTGGTGTACGAGTATGGGGAAAAGGCTAGCAGACTGTTAGCGCAGCAACTTAGGAGGAGGGAGGCGGCCAGGGAAATAGGTAGAGGGAGGGACGAGGGGGGGGGGCGCAAAGTGGAGGACCCGGCAGGATTGAATAGGGTATTCCGTGACTTCTATCATAAACTGTATACTTCGGAGCTGCCGGAAGAACCGGAGGGGATGAAAAGGTTTCTGGACGGGTTAACATTCCCAACAGTTGGTGGGGGGGCGAGTGGAAGGGCTCGGGGCCCCGATTAGAGTAGAGGAGGTATTGGGGGGCCTTAAGGCTATGCAGTCGGGAAAGTCCCCGGGGCCAGATGGATACCCAGTAGAGTTTTATAGGACGTTCTCTGAGCTGGAGGGCCCGGTCTTGGCGAGGGTTTTCAATGAGGCAAGGGACAGAGGGACCCTGCCGCCGACAATGTCACAAGCCACCATATCTCTGATATTGAAGCGGGGTAAAGACCCGGAGGTGTGCGGGTCCTACAGGCCAATCTCCCTGATTAATGTAGACGCCAAGCTCCTGGCAAAGGTGCTGGCGGGTAGAATGGAGGACTGTGTACCGGAGATGATTGGGGAGGATTAAACGGGGTTCGTGAAAGGTAGGCAGCTGGCGGCCAATTTGAGGAGATTGCTCAATGTGATAATGATGCCCCCGGCGGGTAGAGAGGTGGAGGTAGTGGTGGCAATGGACGCCGAGAAGGCCTTTGACCGGGTGGAGTGGGACTATCTATGGGAGGTGCTCGGACGGTTTGGGTTCGGGGAGGGATTGGTGGATTGGATCAAATTATTATATCAGGCCCCGAGGGCCAGCGTCAGGACCAACAGAGAAGTGTCGGAGTACTTTAGGTTGTACCGAGGGACCAGACAGGGCTGCCCGCTCTCCCCGCTGCTGTTTGCGCTGGCCATAGAGCCGCTGGCGATTGCGCTGAGGGCCGCAGAGGGTTGGAAGGGGATGGTGAGGGGCGGGGTTGAACACAGGGTTTCTCTTTATGCAGACGACCTGCTCCTGTACGTGTCGGACCCAGTGGCCGGGATGGGAACTATACTGGGAATGCTGAGGAAGTTCGGCCAGTTCTCAGGATACAAATTAAATACGGTCAAGAGTGAAATGTTTGTGGTCCAGGCAAGGGGCCAGGAGATCAGATTGAGAGGGCTACCGTTTAGGCTGGTTGAGGAAAATTTCCGGTATTTGGGAATCCAGGTGGCACGAGACTGGGGCAGGCTGCATAAGTTAAATTTGGCCAGGGTGGTGGAGCAAATGAAGGGAGAGTTTCGGAGATGGGATGCACTCCCGCTGTCGCTGGCAGGGAGGGCGGAGACTGTAAAGATGACAATCCTCCCTCGATTTTTGTTTATTTTTCAGTGCCTCCCGACCTTTATCCCACAGTCCTTCTTCAAAGAGTTAACGGGCTGATCATGAGCTTTGTCTGGGTAGGAAAATCCCCGCGGGTGAAGAAGGCGATGTTGGAGAGGAACCGCAGCGAGGGAGGGCTGGCTTTGCCGAGTCTGGTCAATTATTACTGGGCGGCCAACATCGCTATGATAAGGAAGTGGATGGTGGGTACGGGGTCTATTTGGGAGCGGGTGGAGGCGGCTTCGTGCAGGGGCTCCAGCTTGGAAGCCCTGGTCACGGCTCCTCTACCGCTGCCGCCGGCCAAGTACACCACCAGCCCGGTAGTGGTGGCGACCCTGCGGATATGGGGCCAGTGGAGGAGGCATGTGGGGGAGATGGGGGCGTCTGTCTGGGCGCCAATCTGCGACAACCATCGGTTTGCCCCCGGCAGTATGGATGGGGGGTTCCAAGTATGGCGGCGAGCAGGGGCGGGAAGGGTGGGTGATATGTTCCTGGAAGGGAGCTTCGCGAGTTTGAGGAGCTTGGAGGAGAAATTTGGGTTGGTAAGGGGAAATGATTTCAGATACCTTCAGTTGCGGGACTTTGTTTGTAGACAGGTCCCATCTTTCCCGCGCCTCCCGCTAATGGGGATCCTCGACAGAATAGTCTCTAGGAGGGATGAAGGGGAGGGCAGAGTCTCGGGTGCTCCCTCATAAGGTGCTCATGAGGGAGGAAGAGTCCCAGATAGTGGAACTGAAACTTAAATGGGAGGAGGAGCTAGGTGGGGAAATGGAGGACGGGCTGTGGGCAGAGGCCCTGAGTAGGGTAAATTCGACCGCGACATGTGCCAGGCTCGGGTTGATCCAATTTAAGGTCGTTCACCGGGCCCACATGACGGTGGCTCGGATGAGCAAATTTTTCGGGATAGAGGACAAATGCGCTAGGTGCGCGGGAGGACAAGCGAACCATGTTCACATGTTTTGGGCATGCCCTAAGCTTAGGGGGTACTGGGAGGGATTTGCGGGAGTCATGTCCCAGGTGCTAAAAACAAGGGTGGTGATGAGTCCAGGGGTGGCAATTTTAGGGGTTTCGGAAGACCCGGGCGTCCAGGGGGAGAAAGAGGCCGATGTGTTGGCCTTTGCTTCCCTGATAGCCCGGCGACGAATATTATTGGCGTGGAGGGACTCAAAGCCCCCGAAGACTGAGTGGTGGCTTGCGGACATGTCGAGTTTCCTGGGGATGGAAAAAATTAAGTTCGCCTTGAGGGGATCTGTGCAGGGGTTCACCCGGAGGTGGCAACCATTTATTGACTTCTTTGCGGGAGAGTGAGCGTCAGCAGGGGGGTGGGGGGGGGGGG
This sequence comes from Scyliorhinus canicula, assembly GCF_902713615.1. NCBI lineage: Eukaryota > Metazoa > Chordata > Chondrichthyes > Carcharhiniformes > Scyliorhinidae > Scyliorhinus > Scyliorhinus canicula. The sequence goes on from NC_052166.1 coordinate 3,177,534, forward strand.
AGGGGGGGGGGGGGGGTAGAGTAGAGTAGGAGGGAAAATATGGCGGGTAGTACCGGTGGGAGGGGAGCGGGCTTGTGCAATATGTTACGATGGAAGTATTGAAAGTACGTGGATGTTTGCACATTTTTGCCTTTTTTGCTTTCTTTCTGATGATGTCTGTAACTGTTTATAAAGCCAAAAACTACCTCAATAAAATTGTTTATTAAAAAAAAAAATATTTGGAAAGTTAAAGTCACCCGTGACAACTACCCTCTGACTACCGCACCTATCCAAAATCTGCATGGCAATCGTCTCCTCCACATCTCTGTCACTGTTTCGGGGGCTATAGTAAATGCCTAACAAAGTGACCGCGCCTTTCGTATTTCTAACTTCAGCTCACACTACCCCGGTAGACAGATCCTCCTGAAACTGCCTTTCTGCAGCTATTATACGATCCTTGATTAACAATGCCACTCCTCCACCTCTTTTACCACCTTCCCTAATCTTACTGAAACATCTAAACCCCGGAACTTCCAACCACCATTCCTGCCCCTGTTTGATCCACGTCTCCGTAATGGCCACAGCATCGTAGTCCCAGGTACCAATCCATGCTTCAAGCTCACCAACGTTATTCCTGATACTCCTCGCATTGAAGTAGATACACTGCAAACCACCTTCATTCCTGCAGGTCCACTCTTGTGACCTTGGTAGCGTTCTCAGGACTGCACGACCCTCAACTTCCTGAACTCCAGCAACGCTCTCTCGTGGACTACAAATCAGTTTCCCATCCCCCTGCCAAATTAGTTGAACCACCCCCCATCCTCCCCTAAGAGCGATAGCAATTTCCCTCCCAGGATATTGGTGCCCCTCTGGTTCAGGTGTAATCCATCCTATTTGTACAGGTCCCACCTTCCCCGGAACGTGTTCCAATTATCCAATTAACTAAAACCCTCCCTCCTACACCATCCCTGTAGCCACGTGTTTTACTGCACCCTCTCCCTGTTCCTCACCTCGCTAGCACGTGGCACTGGCCGCAAACCAGAGATGACAACACGGTCTGTCCTGGCTCTCAGCTTCCACCCTCGCTCCCTGAATTCCAGTTTTACATCCCCGTCCCTTTTCCTACCTATGTCGTTGGTACCTATGTGTACCACAACTTGTGGCTGCTCCCCCTCCCCCTTAAGGATCCTGAAAACACGATCAGAGACGTCACGGACCTTGGCACCCGGGAGGCAACACACCAACCGTGAGCCTCTATCGTTGCCCGAGAACCGCCTATCTGTGCCTCTAATTATAACGTCACCAATAACTAATGCTCTCCTGCTCTCCCCCCTTTCCTTCTGAGCCACAGGGACAGACTCAGTGCCGGAGACCTGGTCACCCTGGCTTACCTTTGGTATATCCCCTCCCCCCCCCCCCCCCCCCCCCCCCCATCCACAACAGTATCCAAAACAGAATAGCTGTTATTGAGGCGAACAACCGCAAGGGATCCCTTCACTGGCTGCTTCTTCCCCCTCCTTTTAAACGTCACCCAGCTACCTACATTCTTCGGAGTAACTACGTCCATGTAGCTTCTATCTATAACCGACTCTGCCTCCCGAATGATCCTCAGTTCAAACAGCTCCAGCTCCCGAATCCGGTTTTGTAGAGCTGGAGATGGGTGCACTTCCCGCAGGTGAACTCAGCAGGGCCTCTGCCGGGACCTCTGATCTCAAACATCCTGCAGGAGGAACATTGCAATGCCCTCTCTGCCACCCCTTCAATTTAGCCACGACAATTACAGAGAAAAAAAACTTACCTGACTTTCACACTCCCCGACAGCAGCTTTTAACTGTTCCCCGCAGTCGATCCTCACTGAGAGCTCCTTCTAGTCTCAGTGACTGCACCTGAGGCAAATCACTCCCTGCAACCAACAATCAGCGTCGGCGCTCTTCCACCCACTGCAGGACGAATGTCCAATTCACCTATCAGCATGTATTTCGGGACATGTGGGAGGAAATAGGAGCACCCAGAGGAAACCCACGCAGACACGGCGAGAATGTGCAGACTCCGCACAGACAGCGACCGAAGTCGGGAATCATTTGTGGGACCCTGGAGCTGTGAAGCAACAGTGCTAACCACTGTCTACCATGCCGCCCATTCTCCCCTCTAACATTCTCCCCCCTCTAACATTCTTTCCCCCAAACCTTCCTTCAACGTTTCCCCACCTCCGACATCCTAACTTCACATTCTTCACCCAAAACATATTCCCCCCCCTAACATTTCCCCGTCCTCCAAAATAAATACCTCCCCATTCTGCCCCTCCCTGTAAACCGTTCCATAACTCTGTCCCTCCCTCTCAATCCCCGCTGACTACCCCTCCTTCTCAAACCCCTCCTCCCTACTCCCACACCCTCCCAAAAGTCCCATTTCCAGAATTCCCCCTCAGACCCCTGTGTGTTCGGAGATGCTGACGGAATTCTGCACATCCCAAAACAGACCCTAACCCTTTGAGTGGAAATCCCCCAGTCTACTCTGTCTGTGTCAGAAAGACATGTCGAGATTTATTGTTATTTTCTCTCTGGTTATAGCTCTTGTCCGAGGATTCCTCGCCGGAAATTAACTCTCTCTTTGCATTGTCAACTTTTCAAAATAAAGAAAGATGGAAATTGATTTTAAAAAAGCAAAGCATTCTTGAAACAGGCACAGCAAGATCCCAGGACTGCGCTCAATCGCTGAACCATAAAACATAGAACATACAGTACTGAAAGAGGCCATTTTGCCCATCGAGTCTGCACTGATCCACTTTCGCCCTCACTTCCACCCTATCGACGTAACCCAATAACCCCTCCTAACCTTTTTGGACACTAAGGGCAAATTATCATGGCCAATCCACCTACCCTGCGCGTCTTTGGACTATGGGAGGAAGCCGGAGCACCCGGGGGAAACCCACGCAGACTCCGCACAGACAGTCACCCAGCGGCAATCAAACATGGGACCCTGGCACTGAGAAGCCACAGTGCTATCCACCTGTGCTACCGTGCTGCCCACCGGTCACATTCTCAGTTTTATAGAACCCATTTTATAAACATGGCCCCACAATGGCAATATATTTAAAATCAGCCCTTATTACTTTTAAATATAATCTAAATGGAAAGAGGGAGTCCTTCCCCAAATGGTGGCCAGTTGGCTTAAGACATGGAGCGTCTCGCCCAGAGCCTGTTTGTCTTCCTCTTGTGTTTAATCTGCCAACTGCTGCTGTGTTGCTGCCTCATAGGAAATAAAGACACAAACACTGATTTGGGGATTATAAATAATCCTTTACACATTTTGGAAATTCAATTCCAGGGACCTCGGGAATGTTACGGAAGCGTTTTACACGTTGCAGTGCACAGCAGGAACCCGTGAACCAGACGGCGAGGGACATGGCCACAGGAGAATAACCCAGATCCTGCATCTCTCTCAATAACATCCCCTGCATCCCCCCGCCCACCCCTCACATCCCTCACACACACAAATACTTCCCCTTCAGAACCCCCTCAACTCCCTCCCAATTCAAATCACTTTGGTGTTTTTATCATTTTATTGAAGAGGACATTTGGGGAGAGATTGCTGGAGAGAGAGCGAGAGCGAGGCTGGGAGTGGTCAGGAAGTCTGGAGAGAAAGAGACAGGGAAATTCAGCCTATCAGGTCTGCACTGGTGTTTGAAAAAAACACCCTACTTCAGCCCACACCTCCACCCGTTCCCCATAATTCACCCCACATAACCTGTTGGGACACTGAGGGAAATTTATCATGTCCATTCCACCGAACTGTACACCTTTGGGCTGTGGGAGGAAACCGGAGCACCTGGGGGAAACCCATACAGACATGGGGAGAAATTGCAAACTCCACAGTCACCCGAGTCCAGAATTGAACCCAGGTCCCTGGTGTGATGCGGCAGTGCTAAGAACTGTACCACAATGCCACCCCATTCTATCTCTCCATTCTTGCCACATTTACATCTCTATACCCTCCGTCCATCACTCATGCTCTCTTTGTCCCTCACAAATTATACCCTTATTGGGGTAATAACCAGATACAATGTGCCTTGGGTGCAGCCTGCGGAACAGGCCTCAGTCAGCTATGTTGAAGACTTTAACACTTGACGAGCATTGAGACAGACACAGACAGAAAGAGAGGCGGAGATAATAAAATCTCCCCTCCTCCCCACCCCACCCAGGGCCACCAGAAAACTGAATGAATGTAGAGACACTCACCCTTCGTAAACCCCTCCCCAATCCATCCCCAGCACCAACAGGCTGTGTCTCTCCCACTGCATCAAATCTGCCACTTCCAGCAGTTTTTATATCTCTATCTTTTTCTGCGACTTGCTGTCTTGTAGGAATCCACACGCAATCATCTGTCGCACACAAAATATGTGTGATTCCAATATTCTGCACTAGGGGGTAGAGTGGTAAAGGTGTGTGTGTGTGATTCTGACATTCTCCACAAGGGGGTAGATTGGTAAAGGTGTGTGTGTGATTCTGACATTCTCCACTAGGGGGTAGATTGGTAAAGGTCAGTGTGTGATTCTGACATTCTCCACTAGGGGGTAGATCGGTAAAGGTCAGTGTGTGATTCTGACATTCTCCACAAGGGGGTAGATTGGTAAAGGTGTGTGTGTGATTCTGACATTCGCCACTAGGGGGTAGATTGGTAAAGGTCAGTGTGTGATTCTGACATTCTCCACTAGGGGGTAGATCGGTAAAGGTCAGTGTGTGATTCTGACATTCTCCACTAGGGGTAGATTGGTAAAGGTGTGTGTGTGATTCTGACATTCTCCACTAGGGGGTAGATCGGTAAAGGTCAGTGTGTGATTCTGACATTCTCCACTAGGGGGTAGATTGGTAAAGGTGTGTGTGTGATTCTGACATTCTCCACTAGGGGTTAGATTGGTAAAGGTCAGTGTGTGATTCTGACATTCTCCACTAGGGGTAGATTGGTAAACGTGTGTGTGATTCAGACATTCTCCACTAGGGGGTAGATTGATGAAGATGTGTATGTGATTCTGACATTCTCTGCAGGGGGTAGATTGGTAAACGTGTGTGTTTGATTCTGACATTTTTCACTCGGTGGTTGATTGGAAAAGGTGTGTGAATCATTCTGACATTCTCCAGTAGGGCGTAGATTGGTAAAGATGTGCGAGTGATTCTGACATTCTCCACTAGGGGGTAGATTGGTAAAGGTCTGTGTGTGATTCTGACATTCTCCACTAGGGGGTAGATTGGTAAAGGTCAATGTGTAATTCTGACATTCTCCAATATGGGGTAGATTAGTAAATAGATAGATAGATAGAGAAATACAGCACAGAACAGGCCCTTCGGCCCACGATGTTGCGCCGAACTTTTGTCCTAGGTTAATCATAGAATTTTGGACAATTTGTCATGGCCAATCCACCCAACCTGCACATCTTTGGACTGTGGGAGGAAACCGGAGTACCCGGAGGAAACCCACGCAGTCACGGGGAGGATGTGCAGACTCCACACAGACAGTGACCCAAGTCGAAATCGAACTTGGGACCCTGGAGCTGTGAAGCAATTGTGCTATCCACAATGCTACCGTGCTGCCCTTAAGAAGTTAACCTACACTCCCTTATTCTACCCTAATCCAAGTACCTATCCAATAGCCGCTTGAAGGTCCATAAATTTTCCGACTCAACTACTACCACAGGCAGTGCATTCCATGCCCCCACTACTCTCTGGGTAAAGAACCTACCTCTGACATCCCCTCTATATCTTCCACCATTTATCTTAAATTTATGTCCCCTTGTAATGGTGTGTTCCACCCGGGGAAAAAGTCTCTGACTGTCTACTCTATCTATTCCCCTGATCATCTTATAAACCTCTATCAAGTCGCCCCTCATCCTTCTCCGTTCTAATGAGAAAAGGCCTAACACCCTCAATCTTTCCTCGTATGACCTACTCTCCATTCCAGGCAACATCCTGGTAAATCTCCTTTGCACCTTTTCCAAAGCTTCCACATCCTTCCTAAAATGAAGTGACCAGAACTGCACACAGTACTCCAAATGTGGCCTGACCAAGGTTTTGTACAGCTGCATCATCACCTCACGGCTCTTAAATTCAATCCCTCTGCTAATGAACGCTAGCACACCATAGGCCTTCTTCACAGCTCTATCCACTTGAGTGGCAACTTTCAAAGAACAATGAACATAGACCCCAAGATCTCTCTGCTCCTCCACATTGCCAAGAACCCTACCATTAACCCTGTATTCCGCATTCAGATTTGTCCTTCCAAAATGGACAACCTCACACTTGTCAGGGTTAAACTCCATCTGCCACTTCTCAGCCCAGCTCTGCATTCTATCTATGTCTCTTTGAAGCCGACAACAGCCCTCCTCACTATCCACAACTCCACCAATCTTTGTATCATCTGCAAATTTACTGACCCACCCTTCAACTCCCTCATCCAAGTCGTTAATGAAAATCACAAACAGCAGAGGACCCAGAACTGATCCCTGCGGTACGCCACTGATAACTGGGCTCGAGGCTGAATATTTGCCATCCACCACAACTCTCTGTCTTCTATCGGTTAGCCAGTTTGTTATCCAACTGGCCAAATTTCCCACTATCCCATGCCTCCTTACTTTCTGCATAAGCCTACCATGGGGAACCTTATCAAATGCCTTACTAAAATCCATGTACACTACATCCACTGCTTTACCTTCATCCACATGCTTGGTCACCTCCTCAAAGAATTCAATAAGACTTGTAAGACAAGACCTACCCCTCACAAATCCGTGCTGACTATCCCTAATCAAGCAATGCCTTTCCAGATGCTCAGAAATCCTATCCCTCAGTACCCTTTCCATTACTTTGCCTACCACCGAAGTAAGACTAACTGGCCTGTAATTCCCAGGGTTATCCCTAATCCCTTTTTTGAACAGGGGCACGACATTTGCCACTCTCCAATCCTCTGGTACCACCCCTGTTGACAGCGAGGACGAAAAGATCATTGCCAACGGCTCTGCAATTTCATTTCTTGCTTCCCAGAGAATCCTTGGATATATCCCGTCAGGCCCGGGGGACTTGTCTATCCTCAAGTTTTTCAAAACGCGCAACACATCTTCCTTCCTGACAAGTATCTCCTCAAGCTTATCAGTCTGCTTCACGCTGTCCTCTCCAACAATATGGCCCCTCTCATTTGTAAATACTGAAGAAAAATACTTGTTCAAGACCTCTCCTATCTCTTCAGACTCAATACACAATCTCCCGCTACTGTCCTTAATCGGACCTACTCTCACTCTAGTCATTCTCATATTTCTCACGTATGTGTAAAAGGCCTTGGGGTTTTCCTTGATCCTACCCGCCAAAGATTTTTCATGCCCTCTCTTAGCTCTCCTAATCCCTTTCTTCAGTTCCCTCCTGGCTATCTTGTATCCCTCCAGCGCACTGTCTGAACCTTGTTTCTTCAGCCTTACATAAGTCTCCTTCTTCCTCTTAACAAGACATTCAACCTCTCTTGTCAACCATGGTTCCCTCACTCGACCATCTCTTCCCTGCCTGACAGGGACATACATATCAATGTAAAGGTATGTGTGTGATTCTAATATTCTCCACTAGGGGGTAGGTTCGTAAAAGTATGTGTGTGATTCTGACATTCTTCACGAGGGGAAGATTGGTCTGGTTGTGTCTGTGTGATTCTAATATTCTCCATTGGGGGTAGATTAGTTAAGGTAAGTGTGTGATTGTAACATTCTTCACGAGAGGAAGATTGGTAAAGATGTGTGTGTGTGATTCTGATATTCTCCAGTAGGGGGCAGATGGGTATAGATGTGTGTGTGAGTCTGACATTCTCCACTAGGGGACAAATTGGTAAAGGTGTGTGTGATTCTGACATTCTACACTAGGGGACAGATTGGTAAAGGTGTGTGTGATTCTGACATTCTACACAGGGGACAGATTGGTAAAGGTGTGTGTGATTTTGACATTCTACACTCGGGGACAGATTGGGAAAGGTGTGTGTGCTTCTGACAGTCTCCGCTAAGGGGCAGATTGGTAAAGGTGTGTGTGTAATTCTGATATTCTCCACTGGCGGGTAGGTTGGTAAAGATGTCTGTGTTTGATTCTGACAAATCAGAAAATACTTAACAGCATACAAACAATCAGTCAGTCACAAAATAACAAAATAAATTACATCCCCCATCCCTTTGAAAGAATAATTAATACATTATCATCAGCGTCATAAATAGGAGTTACAGAGGCGTGGTCACACTCAAGGTGCAGGCAGACAAATGTGTGACCGCTAGAAAGGTCAGGCAGCGAGTGCAGGAATCCCCTGTGGCTGTCCCCCTATCTAAAAGTATACCATTTTGGATACTGTTGAGGGACATAGCCTATCAGGGGAAAACAACAGCAGCCAGAACTCTGGCACCACAACTGGCTCCGTTGTTCAGCAGTGGAGGGCAAAGTGCAGGAGAGCTATAGCTATAGGGGACTCTATAGTAAGGGGCACAGATAGGCGCTTGTGTGAAAGTGAAAGAATCTCCAGCATGGTATGTTGCCTCCCTGGTGCTAGAGTCAAGGACATCCTGATGGGGCGTGGTTAAAAGCCAGAGGTTGTAGTATACATCGGTACTAACGACATAGGCAGGAAGAATGATGAGGTCCTGCAGAAGGAGTTCAGAGAGTTAGGCAGGAAACTAAAAAGCAGGGCCTCTAGCTTTGTAATCTCAGGATGTTTCCCTGTGTAGGGCAGCACGGTGGTGCAGTGGTTAGCATTGCTGCTGCTCGGCGCCGAGGTCCCAGATGGAATCTCGGCTCTCGGTCACTGTCCTTGTGGAGTTTGCATGTTCTCCCCGTGTTTTAGTGGGTTTTGCCACCACAACCCAAAGATGTGCAGGGTAGATGGATTGGCCACGCTAAAATGCCCCTTAATTGGAAAAGATGAATTGGGTACTCTAAAGTTATTATTTTTAAAAAAGGATTACTCCCTGTGCCAAGTGCCAGTGAGGCTGAAAATAGTAGGATAGTGCAGCAATGAGTCCCACTGGCATATCTTCTTTTAACCTTCTTTTATCATAGGTTTCCTTTTTGACCTGAGGCAAACTCTCTTTAACATCACCAACGTGACCTCCTTACACACGGATACCTGTGAATTTCTCACTTCCCCAGTTTCTAGCATTCACGGGTTGAAACTGACGGCGAAAACCAGACTTTGTTTTGTGAACTAAAACCAAGTCATCTGCCATTTCTGCTGCCTGCCTAGCAGTTTTCACCTTTTGCTTTTTCATGCGTGAGTTGAATCTTTAAATTCTTCCAAAATGATCGTTTCGCAAAGAGCGTCACATGTTTGGTGTATTTTTAATCCTCTTACCCACCTATCAACATTATTTTATTTTATTCTTTCGAATTCCATATATGTCTGACCTGGGTCTTTCCTCAGGATTCTGGCAGCAGTTCATATGCCCTTAATAAGGCTTTTCTCACCTCATCATCATCCCTAGATACCTCCTCTGATAGCAATGCAAACACTTCACCAGCTTTACCTATTAACTTTGGTCAAACCAACGCTACCCACACGGTCTTTGGCCGATTCAATTGTTTAACCACTTCTGAAATTTGTTAGGATACTGTTGTCCCCTGTGTCCCCCTTTTATCCCTTTCCTGCTGCCCACTTTGATCTACTGTCTTCTGGTTAGCTTCTACACAATGCTGCACCCTTTTGGATTTCGGTTTACATTACAGATTTGAGGCAGAGCTGGAACACCGCTGTCCTGTTGGGCCAGACCACAACGTTCCCTCTAGGTTCTGTGGCAGAACCTGTGATGCAGTTTAATAGACTTGGCAAGCAACCAATCAGTGCATGTGAGATTTCCAGCCATCTCCTATCGTTGTCTGTGATTGGTGAAGCCAGTCAAAAACATTGAAGAAAGAAGGCGGGTCTTCTGGAGAGTTCCATCTTTGGTTCAGCTGTGTTAAGAAAACCAGCGAGTAAGGAGCTTCAGGAACCACTCTCTCCTTCTCTTTCTCTGCAGCTCTCTTTCAAAAACATCCAAACCAGTTTTGTGAAGGCTCTCCTAGGGAGGAGGCAGACAGCACTCAAGATTGCGGAAGGCTTCTGGGGTAAGTAAACGAGCAATCATTCATCAGGTCTGTAACCTCTTAACTCGGTGCCTGAAGGGCTGGGAAGAGCTCAAAATTGAAGCGTAAGGAGGGAGTATTTGTGATAAGACTGCTAGATTCTTGTTCAGGGATCAGGCCAGTAAAAGACTGTTAATTCCAGGGTCCAAGTTATATTAACCTCACAAGGAGGTGAAAGCTCGACCTGGTGGTAGAAAGACAGAGGTGCATCAATCTGAGCATCCTGTTCATAGCAGCAACTGATTGTCGGGGCCGAGAATTGCACTGAATTTAACACCCTTGAACCTAATCAGAATTGCACCAACTTGGAACACATGTGTAAAATGCCATCTGCTGGTTGGAGGACAGAGCCTGAAGAGCTTGAATAAACATGTCCCAGAGGCGGCACCCACAGCAATGAAGACTCATCTCAAACCTGCCCTTTCATCTCCTTTTTAAAAAAATCCCCACCAACTCTTACCTTGTGTCTGTGTTTTGTGTGTCCGGGTAGAGGGTGGGATGAGGTTTGGAGATTAGGTGGACCGATAGACCTTTGTTCTCTTATTTCTTTATATATAATATAGAGAGAGAGAGAAAGCTTTCCCTATTTTATGAAGAAACAGTTCGTTAATATTTTACTTATAAATCTGGTGGCTGTAACTCATTGGAGCAGTCAAGGGTTAAAGATAATCGAATATTCAACTTATTTTGGGTCTCTAGGACATGTGGGGCTGGAATTGACTGCCCAACTTGCCCAGGGTATTATAATAGGTTAGATTTGTTCTTATAAAGGCTTTCACACCTTTCTCACCATACATTGGCAGTACTTTAATACATTTAAACATGCCCCTACTGGCATGAGAGTATCCCTTTAAGAATTTTTTTTGTCTTATCACATGGCTTCAGTGATGTCATTGAGTGGGTGGAGCTGGGCTGTGGCTCTGTGGGTTTTACTTTTATCTTGAGTTTTGGGCTGGTTTGAACTGCACAGGTTGAAAGAAGTGTCTCTCTATCTTCATTTTGAACACAGTTTCCAGACTGCTTGGTAACTTAAAAGAGATCATTGCTTTCTGGAAGGAATTCAGACCTACTGTTTAAAAGAACAGAGCATCACTAACAGGTTTTATACCAGTAAGAATGTTGTGTGCTGGGCCGCATCTATGAAAAGGGGTTTCTGGTTTTACTTGGACTTTGTTATTGAATTGGAACAGTTAAGGGGGGATTTGTAAGGTAATACGTAGATTACTGTAGCTGTGTGGGGTCTTTGTGGTTGTAGATGTTAAAAATTCTTACTCTATGTGTTTATGCAACCAAATAAATTAGTAGAATAAATCTTGTTTTTTGATTAAAGTCTAAGAAATTTATTGAATAACAGCCTATTTTGCTGACCCTCGCCAAATTCAATAAACAGTTGTAGGTCATTTGAACACCATGATATACTTTGGAGTTTTCTAAACCCTGGCCCATAACAAATTGGGGGCCCGTCCGGGATAAAAGTCTATCTTTCGTGATTGGATTTGCTGAGTGAACGTAAAAACAGCGAGGGGTAAGCATATATATGTTTGCTTTTCAGGTGTTGTATTCAAGTTTGAATAGGGATTGTGTTGTGGAAAATGGCCCTTTCAGAGGCTCAGACGTTTTTGGGGGTGGAGAAGGTCACACACAGTACCTTACAAACAGAGACTAAAAAAATGCTTTTAGATTTTGCCAAAACATTGCAGTTAACATTCCCTGGCAAAGTACGAAAAGATGAGTTAATTGTGGCAGTAGCTGGGCATTTAAAATTGCCTGCGACACAGTCAGAATCTTTGGAAATGGCAAGTATTCAATTACAGATCAAGCAGCATGAACATGAAAAAGAATTAAAGCAAATTGAATACAAAATGAGGGAAAAAGAAAGAGGAAGTACAGACCAGGGACAAAATCAAAGGAGAGAGAAGAAAGGAAAAAAAGAACGAATAGACCTAGCAGAACAATAAGAAAGAGAAAGGCAGGTACAGATCAGGGGGATAAAGAGAGAGAAAGAAAAGAGAAAAAGAATGAATAGCCCTAGCAGAAGAGAAAGGGAGGTACAGATCAGGGAAAAAGAAAAACAGAGAGAGGAAAAATAAAAAGAGAGAGACTTTGAACTTTCAAAACTGTCCATAAATCTGAAAGTCAAAGAAAATTTGCGGAGGTAAAGAGAAGCGTACAGTCTGAGGATAGTGATGCGGTTAGTGAGCAAGAGCGTCATAGTCGAAGACTTGGTGGGATCTATTAAAATATGTTCAAGCATTGCCACAGTTTGATGAGAAGGATGGAGAAGCTTTTTTCATTTAATTTGAGGCGGTAGCTCAACAAATGAAATGGCCACAGTACATGTGGGTATTACTGATTCAAACAAAGTTGTTAGGAAGATCGAGTGAAGTTTTTGCATCACAATCAGAGGAGGTATCTGGGACGTATGAGGAGGTGGAAAAAATAAATTTTCAGTCCATATGGACTAGTATCTGAAGCCTACAGACAAAGGTTTAGAAATTTAAGGAAAGATCCTGGTGAAACATACAAAGAATTCGAAAGGATCAAACAGAGTAATATTGAGAGGTGGATAAAGGCTTTGAAAATAGACCAAACGTATGAAGATCTTCGGGAAATTATGATTTCGGAGGAGTATAAAAATTTGATTCCTGGTGCAATGAGAACTCATGTGGAGCAGCAGAGGGTCCAAACTGCAGGATTAGCAGCAGAAATGGAAGGTGATTATGAATTAGTTCATAAATCAAAGTTTGATTTCCGACATCAGTTTCAGCCTGAGGGATAGAAACTGGGAAAAGGGGCAATAATCAGGTGGTAATGGTGAAGAGGATATGATGGGATAATAAGGAGAGTACCTCAGATTTTAAAAAAAGTCCAGGAGGGTGGAAGATAAATGAAGTCCAGTAGGATGGAAGAGTAAAGTCACAGTGTTGGGGGTTGAAGAAAAGCATTGAGAAGGCTGATGTGGTAAAACAGGATAAGCCAGTGGGATTTGTTAAAGTGGTAAAGGAAAGCCCAATTGATGGGTAGGAGGTGCAAAATAATGTACAGCCTGTTCAAGAGGTGATTGATAAGAAGGTGCCAGATCTCGTTACATAATTTACTTCTGTGGCTAAAATGTACTCATGTGTACCAGAAGGAGTAGGTAAATAAGTCAGTATTTTAAGAGTGGGGTATGGATGTGTGAGACAGGAGTTGGTGCCAGGGTCACTGTGCTGCCTACTCACCCTGGCCACCCTGAGGAGCTGGTGCAGCTTCTATCGGCACTGCTGACCGGTCCTGGCGGTGGCCCACAGCCCTCATGAACTCTGCCACCTGCTCTACGTGATGCAGGGTGCTGCTCTCCGTGCTGCCGTCTTGTTGGCTGGGATGAGTGTGTCTGGGCTGTGGGCAGAGCTGATATGTGGCCGCAGCTTGTCAGCCTCTCGACTGGCAAACCTGATCTGCTGTATCACAGCCTGGTATAATAAGACCATAAGACACAGGAGCAGAATGAGGCACTCGTCCCATCGAATCTCCTCCACCAGTGAATCATGACTGATATTTTCTCATCCCCATTGCCCTGCCTTCTCCCCATAACCCCTGATCCGCTTATTAATCAAGAACCTATCTACCTCTGTCTAAAAGACACTAAGTAATTTGCCTGCACAGCCTTCTGCAGCAAAGAGTTCCACAGATTCACCACCCTCTGGCTGAAGTAATTCCTCCTCATCTCTGTTTTGAAGGATCGTTCCATTAGTCTGAGATGGTGTCTTCTGGTTCTAGTATTTCCGACAAGTGGAACATCTTCTCCACGTCCACGCTAGTCAGGCCTCGCAGTATCTTGTAAGTTTCAATATGATACCTTCTCATTCTTCTAAACTCCAACGAGTATAGACCCAGAGTCCTCAGACGTTATTCACAGGACAAGTTCTTCATTCCAGGGATCATTCTTCTCAATTTACTCGGGGCCCTTTCCAAGGCCAGCACATCCTTCCTTAGATACGGGACCCAAAACTGCTCACAATTGGCAACTGCTCGGCCCAAAACCGCAAGACACTACAGAGAGTCGTTAACCCAGTCCTTCACATGAAGTTACCTCCTATCCATTGACTCTGTCTGCACCTCCCGCTGCCTGGGGAAAGGGGCAGCATAATCAAAGACCCTCTCCCACCCGGCTTACTCACTGTTCCAACTTCTTCCATCGGGCAGGAGATACAAAAGTCTGAGAACACGCACGGAACAGACTCAAAAACAGCTTCCTCCTCGCCGTTACCAGACTGCTAAAGTGCCTCCTTCTGGACTGAACTGATCTCTTCACACATCCTCTCTCCGGAGTAGTACTACACGGCTGTTCGCTTCACCCAATGCCTGTGTCTATGTGTTGACATTGTGTATTTTATGTTTGCCCTATTATGTATTTTCTTTTCATGAATGATCTGTGTCTACTGTACACAGATCAATACCTTTCACTGTATCTCAGTACACGTGACAATAAACAAATCCAAATACAACAGAGAATCCAGCCCCTCACAACGGAATGGTCACAGTGAAAGAGGCAGCTTCACCTGTAGCCATCTGGGATGGCAACTTACAAAGTAAACATGGATACTTGCAAAGACTCAAGGGAAAATGGCCAATACAGGATTCAGGCAAACTCAGAGCCTGAATGTATGTTTGCTACAGAGAACCAGGCAGTATCGAAACCCCGAGCCGATTTGCATTCTAATGACCCATTTCCCCAGGACAAAGGACTGGTGCTCAGGTATCAGATACAATTCAAGACACATCGGCGCCACTCCCTTCACCCAGGAAGCCCAAACAGCCAAGGTCAATGACCGCTCAGGACATGCCCAGCCATTAATGCACCCGCCCTTTTATTGGCTCAAATCGAAGGCAGTGATCGAAGCCGGCCGAATTATTGGATCCAAAGCTAAGGACTGCCCAAAAGAGTGCGAAACCCCAAAGGATAAAGAGAGACATTGCCATGTGTTCGATCTCTTTCGGCCCGGGCACACCGGCACTCTTCGGCCCGGCCGATAACTGAAGCCAACTGCAGCACCACGACCAGAAGCAAGTTCAAGATCAACGATCGCTACATGCGGATGAGCCCAGCAGAACCGAAGTTACTTCTCCAGACCCAGCCACTCCAGATCCGAGCAAAGGCCTTGTTCCTCTGCCAAAGCCGGGTGCCTGAAAGTTAAGTACAGGTTGTTGTAGTGTTCGGTGTAGTTTACCTTATCGTGTTTTCATGTTGCATGTGTGAGTTCATCTTGTGTGTAAATAAACTATTATTGAATTTGAACTAACTGACTGGTTGTTGGGTCTTTGATCAGTATCCGGTTGAACCTTGTAGTTGTATTACCTAATAACTGGCGACTCTGAAAAACAATATTACTCGATATTAAGAAAGGCAACATTCATGGCGTCCCGGTGCAGAATTGGCAACAGTTATTAATGACGCTCGAGGGATAGTATTCTACTCATCAGTAATTGGCGAGTCTGACGGGACTTGACCTAGAAGTGATTCTGTCACTTTGTGAGAACCCACAAAACTTTGAATTAGAAGCCCAATTGGAAAAGTGAAAGAAACCACAAGTTTAAGAGCCGTATTGATCAAACCTGCGAGATTCGGAACTGTGGGGTAATTTGCATGCGTACTGACAGGGATATAAGGTAAACTCATTAGATTTTGTTGTGTAAAGCTAACGGGAGATTTGTGGACCGGAAAATAGCTTAGGCCATACCCACTGTTTACATCGCCGCACTGTACCCCTCTGTCCCAAATTTAGGACACAGAAAACAGATAATTGGAGAAAAGGCAGCAAAGGCAATGGAACGCCCTATGCACCCACTGGAATCCGAGGTCGCAGCGACCAATAGAGCAGAGCAGTGTCCCAAATGGGAAGAGGAACTGAGGAAATACTGAGGACAGAGAAGAAGAATTTAGGGAAAGTTCGTAAGCCGATGGCAGTCGTGTCCTGTCTGGCACAATTGCGAGGCACAGAGGAGGTCGTCAGGACGCTCCGCATACAGCTTGTAGAGAAAGAGGAGAAGAGTGAGGGAAACGTTAGCAAGCGTTAAAACGTTAATGAGCAACTCCGAGAGCAGCTAGCAGCAAAAGACAAGGAGATGGCTGATGTCAAACGGGCACACCAATCTTGTCCAGTTCACCTAAGCAGCTTTCAGACACAGTATGATAAGGCCGACCAAGATACACAACGCACAGTCTTTGTACGCGATGAGACGGAAGAACAGGTGGAACAGTTTAACAAGCAAGGCGTAGGCTTAAAGGCAGCTTTCCGAGCACTCCACAGTTCCACAGCAGAACAAAGGCAGCGTTCGGTCGACCAAATGCAGGCAGCAAATTTCACAGTCACTGTTCTAAGTGAAACATCGTTTGAGAGACACCATTGGAGCACATTTAGACCAGGAAGATGGCCCCGATTGGCAGAAACTCAATGAAACTGCCTATTGGTCCGTGGAAGATGCCAAAAAATCAGAATAGAGCCCCCCAGACCCCGAGAAAGAAAGCCCGGCATCACCGACTGCACAGGCGGCACACAACCCCATGAATCCAGTCACCACGCAGCGCAAGTCACCGATTGATGACGAACCCGATTTCGTGAACACCACCGCATTATCCATCACACAATTGATAGATGCCTGCGCCAAATTGAACCATTCCAACACACAGCAGACCCACACCATCTATTTGAGCGATGAAGACAACAGACAGTCATGTACGGTCTGGATGAACGGAAGTGAAACTTATAGTGATGAGCCGTGATGCATCCGTTTGTTCCGCACTACCCGATCCACAGAATGCAGGAGGAGGAAGCCTCCAGGAGATGAAGGCAGCTATTTTAAATGCAATTGGGCATAATAGAGGAGACCCCGTAGAAGGTCTAAATCACTGCAGGCAAAAGAAAGGGGAGCATCCGACTGCACATGTAGGTCCATTTGGATCAATTTTAAAGCGGTATTTGGACATTTAGTCCGCACACACTTAAATGTTGAAAACACAACTAAATGAACCCATATTTTCGTCTCCCATGCCACAGAAGCAGGTCAAAAAATCTGTGCGGATTATGACCCCTCAGACGCCACTCACAATGAAGTGTGGGTTCTAAAGAGGCTTTCTAGAGCTTGGGAACATCCCTGCATAAAAAGGCAGAGCAGGAGAAAGTTGAAGCAAACATGAATCCAGTAAGGACACATGAGGACCCCGCATGGCTAAACGAGGGCAGACATGACGGACAGCTCCACAGAGCACAGAGAATCTGATAATTGCGGAAAAAAGGGACATTATGCCCGCGAACCGGCAACAGAATCAGCAGGCGAACGCCCCACAGAGGAACAATGCCAGGTCTATACACAGTATTAGCGCCCGCCCGGACAATTCGGCCACAAATAGCACATATTGACAGTGTTCGGACTCCCCAACTTGGGTCTGTGGCACACTCTGGGACCAGGCAGGTAGACCAGTAGTCACAGACAAAGTCCGGGGACACCCCAGAGAGTTCCTTTTGGACACAGGAGGGTCCCGCACCACTTTAAACTCCTCCGCAATGTTTCACCCAGATAAATGGCCCACTACAGACACGATCCTTCTCAACAGATTTACAGGACATATCCAGCAAGGATATATTACGGTCCCCGTAGATACCCAATTCGGAACCATTAATGCCAAGCACCCCGTTGTTTTAGTAGGTTTGCCCCGAACAGCAGAACACATTTTAAGGTTCAACTTCATGAGTTCACACAAGCTTTCCTTCGACGCCGTGAATAGGTGGGTGTAGAAAATGGCTAGAGCAGCGACAGCTCCCGCCACGCCCACAGTAGGAGACGACAAACAAAGAATCTGCTCAGTAGGAGACTATTGGTTTGATCCGCAAGCCATTAGTACAGATAGGACAATTAGAGAGGTTCTAAGAAACACAAAGCATCCTTCGTCCAGCACAAGCACGACTGTGAAAACATTCCGGGAACCGTTGCCATTACAGGTCCCGTTCCAAGCCCCAGAAACAATATGGCTTCCCACAGCAAGCTGAGGGAGAAATTGCAAAGGTAATTCAAAGTTTGCTAGACCAAGGTGTAATTCGGCCTGTAACCTCAACAAACAATGCCCCAATTTAGCCCGTAAGAAAACCGGACGGTTCATGGAGACTGACCATCGATTACAGAGACTCAATAAAGTAACTCCATTAGCAGCCCCCAGCATTGCCACGAGTCTTGAGACAATGCTGAAGCAGGGACTACAGTTAAGGTAGTTTACAGTGCTGGACATTAGCAATGGCTTCTGGTCCATTCTATTTAGCATGAAATTGCCAATAAAAATTTGCCTTCACGTTCCAAGGGCAGCAATATACGCGGACATGCCTTCCACAACTCCTCCTCCATTTCCCACCGACAATTGGCAAATGGATTATCCAAATTATCCTGATCCGAATGCCTCATTAAGTATGTGGCCGACTTGCTCCTCCAAACTAAGACTAAGGGAGAGCACATTTCGCTCCTTTCTGAACTATTAGGTCTCCTATACTCAATTGGATGTAAAGTCAACCCGAAAAATGTCCAAATCCTAAAACAAAAGGCCTTTTATTTAGGCACAGATATCACGCACGGAGAAACAGAGATAGAGCAAAAACGAAATGATTCGATTGTTAAATTGCCCTTTCCCCATAATGTCACTGCACTCCGGTCATTTATAGGACTGGTTGGTTATCGCAGGAACCATATAGGCGGCTTTGGCACCAAGCCAGCCCCATTTTCCCAACTCCTAAAAAAGAACGCCCCTTGGGAATGGCTTCCACAGCATACGGATACCATTGATACATTAAAACGTGCCCCAGATAGAGCCCCCGCTTTGCAGCTACCAGACCCGCACTCCCCATAGGCCATAGAAGTAGCGACCACCGACCAAACCCTATCAGCCGCACACTCCAAGAAAGGCACGATCGTTGAGGACCCGGAGCCTCTGCCTCACGAGTTTTGGACCCAGTGGAGCAAGGATTTTCAGCCTGCGAAAGGCACTTGCTCCCAGTTTTTTGGGCTGTTCAGTACTTCGCATACATGACGGGCCTCAACCCCATAACGATTTTAACCCAGCACACCCCAACGCAACTACAGCTGGATGGTAGGTTAAAGGACGGTTCAGTTGGCCAGATTAGAACAGCGCGTTGGACCCTACACTTACAAGGAAGGGACATCGCAGTAAAAAGGACAAACACACACACATTTTAGCAGATAATTTGCAGTCTGCAGGAACCCAACATGAGTGTGAAATCATCGCAGCCAGGCACAACACAGGGCCCTTTATTCCTAAATCGCTATCCACAAGAACAGAGAACCCAGCCCACGGATAAATCTTTAAACATTTATGTAGATGGCTCCTCCATGTTGATAATGGAAAAAGGATTACAGGATGTGGCATATATGTGGAAGAGGCGCAGGGACGCGCGTTAGAGGAGATATCACTGAAATGACCAGGACATTTAGGATCACAGGCAGCCGAGTTGCAGCCATGGCAGACACAGGGCAGCACCCAGATTCTTTCCCGACCCCCGCAGTTATATATTCAGACAGTTTATATCTCTGTAACAGTTTGACGGAATTCCTGCCACTGTGGGAATCTAGGGGATTCATATGCGCCGACGGTAAACCCCTACCCTCAGCGCCATTACTGAAGCACATTCTGGAAACAGCTAAAGACCGCAACTATGGCATAATAAAAGTTAGAAGCCACCCTCGTTCCTCCCCATCCGGTAACGTAAAAGCAGACGCCCTAGCAAAAGCAGGAACACGACACGGTCACTTTTGGCAATCCCCGAGAGTGCCCCAGTACACGCAGTCCATGTCTCAAAGACGAATATCCAAGATTTAGCACAGGCCCAAAAAGCAGACGACACTCCAACAAATTTTCAACGGTAGCTTCCCAGCTCCCTAGGACAAATTCATGGACACACTGACGGCACAGGACGGAATAATTTTAAAGAATGGAACTTATGTGGTTCCCCACCCAGGGGAGGAAACAGATTATTTGTAAATTTCATGACGGACAAGGGCATCAGGGGATAGAAACCGCCATTGCCCTCTTTAGACCTCTGTGCCAGTGGCCCGATTTAAAAGCAGACGTCACACATTACTATTGTTTATATTGTGCTCAGAACAACCCAGACAGATAGGCCAGAAAAAATCAGTTAAGACACACCCGCCCTATTAATGGCCCATGGAGCAACTTACAGATAGATTATATTGGTCTCCTCCCACCCCCACCCCCTGCAGAAATGGTTTTAAATATGTGTTGGTGGTGATCAATACCTTCAGGAAATGGGTGGAAGCATTTCCCTCCAGGAAAAACACGGCTAAGGCAACAGCCAAGATTTTAATACAGCGAACATTTACACTCTGGGGAACCCCCACAGCACGAATCGGACCAAGGTTCGCATTTTACAGGAAGAGTGATGCAGAACGTTTTGACAATCTTTGGGATAAAACAAAAATTCCATATTGCCTATCACCCACAATCCAGCGGCATTGAGGAACGAATGAACAGAACGCTAAAAGCGACTATCGGGAAAATGGTGTAACAACACAACCATACATGGGACACAGTTCTCCCATTGGCACTTATGTTTATTAGGAACACGGGATCCAGTTCCACTGGTTTCACCCCCCCCCCCCCCCAAAACACCCTTATGACCGGACGACCCATGAAAGGAACTGACTATTGATTCGGATTTGATTTGGCCAGCCCCACAGTCACCGCCCTCACCCACGAAAAAGCAATCCAACAGGTAATGGAAAATGTTAAGGCAGCCCAGCTCGCTGCAGCTGTCCAACTAGGCTCCAGGCAAAAGCAGAATAAGTTCTGCTTTGATAAAACGGTGCACCGAATAGAGAATACGGTCGGTCAGCAGGTGATAATTTCCCTATATAACCCCTGTTCATTCCTCTCCACTAAATTTGCAGGGCCATACTCGATCTCAGATAAAGTAAGCCCCTCAGTATATAAAATAACATCCAAATGGAAAGTCATGATGGTTTCATATCAACCAACTTAAGGTTTATGGAACCCAGTGTAGCCACTCACACCACGTCTCCCTGGCAAAAGGGGACAACTACGCTCCGCCCACTGACAACCTAGTCTGACCCTCACCCAGCCAGGACAGCACGTCAACAGACCCGACCTTGTCCCCGCCTCCAGGAACAAGTGTCCACCTGAAACTTGATCCGGACGAGAGCGACAGCCCCCAGAGCTGTTTGAAATTAATGACCAATGGCCCAACCCCCCCAAGCCCCAGTCGCTCCAGCCCCAGGAACCCCGAGCAAGATGTGCTTGGCCCCTCGCACCCTTCCATTGCCACAACCAGAGCCACCGCCACCGCCTGACAATAGAAATGTGCCCTTTGCAGCTACCGCCCCACAGGTCAAGAAACAGTGGCACCGCGATAACTCTTGTCAGTTGACGAGGAATGCTGATTTGGATAAAAGCAAATTACTGCGGATGCTGGAATCTGAAACGAAAGGGAAAATGCTGGAAAATCTCAGCAAGTCTGGCAGCATCTGTAGAGAAAAGACTAACGTATCGAGTCCGATGACTCTTTGTCAAATGATGATTTGGAATCCACGATGGCCCAAGCGGCCACGGCATAAAAAGGCCGGACATGAGTTAGGCCACCGGGAGATGGTGATGGCTCAGAGTCCGACTGGCGACTCTTTTTGAAATGGAACCCTGACGTGTCCAGATGATGAGGAATAGGAACCGATTGAGATTTATGGGGTTCTATTTTCTGATGGAGCCAGCCCGCCTTCATTTTCTTGAATTTGTTGACACAGTTTCATCTTTCGGTCTCAGATGTTTTACTTAATGTCGTCCTTCCGCTAAATTTCTTGATGCAGTCATGATTACTCGCCTGCACATTCTTGCAGTCCATTTGTTACAAACTCTTTCCACTCATGTAAGGTCATGCAGGCGGTGGAGTAACGACACTAATCCCCGCCCTGCCTGAGGATCCCCAATGGGCTGGTTTAGCACAGGGATAAATCGTTGGCTTTGAAAGCAGACCAAGGCAAGCCAGCAGCACAGTTCAATTCCCGTACCAGCCTCCACGAACAGGCGACGGAACGTGGCGACTAGGGGCTTTTCACAGTAACCATTTGAAGACTACTTGTGCCAATAAGCGATTTTCATTTCATTTCACAATCGGTCAGCCAAGCTCGGGCAGTGGAGCAACAGCACTGATCACCACACTACTCGGGGATTCCACCCATTCTTGCCCTGCCACGGCTCATACGCACCCCGCGTTCCCATCACTGATTTGGAAAAGATTTTTTAGAAACTCTTTACTGTCTCTGACAGGTCTTTGTTTCCCCTGATCTGTTCTATTTTGCGTGTGGTTTAAAGAATGCTCTTTGCCGCAGTCTCTGCGTTCAACTTTGGTTTCCGGCGACCCTTCGTCCGCTAACCCCAACTACTATTTACATGTTCAACACACTTGGTTGAAACAAAACTTGCTGTTATTACACAACGCATCGATCACAAGCTACACTTTAACAACATGTTCTTTTTGGATGTCTTGTCTCCAAACTGGTTGGTTTAAAAAAAATGATGGAGTCACACATGGTGACAATTCTAATGGGAATTAAGGAGAATCGGACAGACAAACGAGATATTAAACAAAGGTAATAACAGATATATTGCTTGCAGCCCCAGGAATATACGAGGATACAAAGAACAAAAGACAAGATGAAGACAGAACTGATGACATCCATCATGATCATCGTTGGATCACTACAGTTGCGCACATCAGCGGCCGCTGTAACGCACACCACTCTGGCACCAAAAAACAATCATACAATGTGAGACCCCTAGCCCGGACATCACGCCTCACATTGAAATAAACATTGATACCCACACATGGTTCGATAATATCATAAAATGGTATTCCCTATGTTGCTTGTTCTGGGTGAGTGTGC
Source organism: Scyliorhinus canicula (assembly GCF_902713615.1). Lineage (NCBI taxonomy): Eukaryota > Metazoa > Chordata > Chondrichthyes > Carcharhiniformes > Scyliorhinidae > Scyliorhinus > Scyliorhinus canicula. Next base: position 3,200,588 of record NC_052166.1, read on the forward strand.
TTAACACTCAATTTGGCTCTGTTTCTTGTTCTAAGCTCTGGAGTCGCCAGGTGCCATTAAGACACCGCCACAGGCTTCAAGGTGAAGTTCAAAGCAATAAAACCGTACACCAATTAGTAAGTCCAAACAACTAGAGTTTATTTTAATACAATTATAATAACTACCCATGCACACGCTAAAAGGATTAAACTTACTCTTACCGCTAAACAACTAATACTTATCTCGAAGGAACTGCTGGGTCAGGGAACAAGGCCTCTTACTCTGCTCTGGTCTGAAGACTTCAGGTTGGTATCAATTAAAAAGGGAGTCAGGAGTGTCTATTTCTGGTAGCGGTCATTGGGAGGCACTTACTTGTTGGTGGCTGCTGTCCGAAGGCTGGATCAGGAGACAGGAGCCAGGAGACAGGAGACTGAACCATGTGTGGGACCTGACTTTTATAGGTCCCAGGGGTTCCGCGCCCCTTTGTGAGGACTCCCTTACCTGCTTGGAATCGATTGGGTCTCTTCCCAATCGATTATGTTTGAACCCCCCAATCATGGGGCAGTTCCTCGGTCGCTGGGGCGGTTCTTGGGACTTATTGTTTTGGGCTTCTCTGGCTCCAAAGGGTCTGGCCTTCCATAGAATGTATCGATCTGTGTTTAACTTGTTTCCATTGTATCTGGGGTCGCCCGGTATCGCCTCATTAGTATGTTAACTGGTTTCTTTTCACAGTGCTGTCTGGTTTCTGCAACAGTCAAAACTGGTTTCTGCAGTCGTCCCAATATACAATCGTTTTGCAAGCTGTTTGCTTTACAACATGTCCATTTTCGCTGCATTACTTGCAATCTTCGATTTTGTGTTGGGCAGTGGCCAACCCAGGTGGCTACATTGCCTCGTGATCCTCATGAGAAATCATGAAGGATCACCCAAGTTCGGTGTCTTTGTGTTCCCTGACCTCAGCGAGTTCCATGGCTTATTTTCTTTCCTCAACTATGGCAAAACATTTTAACTAACATTTTCTGATTGGCGCTATGTCAAAGGGGCCATGCATTACCAATTCGAATCGGGAACCTCTAACTATCGCAATAAACTATTCTCATCTCACATTGAAAACATCCTATAACATTCTAAACCCTTACTCATTCATACAACAGTATCTTTACATTTCGTTTTCTGACTCGGCAGTCGAGCGCAGAACAGTATAATACAACCGCAATAATCTTTATTTACAGATCGTATTAAATTAAATCTTTTATAAAAAATCAAGGGGTTGGGGGGATTGGTGGAAACCGAAAATAGGGGATTGTACTCTGTAAATGGTTGAGGCGCAAGAGCGGGAGGCTCTCCTTCTCCATTTTCTTAACCGGAGTGTCTGCACTATGATGCAGAGAACTGCAATCACCAAAGGTGATTCAATTACGTACGAAAGTGAGTACCAGGTCATGAATTTTGTGCACGAGGTCTGGTCCTTGCTATTCATTACTGGGCTTTGAGAAGTCGGTATGTGGGAAACATTAACGGCGGGCGTCATAGGGGAAAGATGGTTTGCGTCCGAGTGCAAAAATACAAAAACAGTAACTAAAAGCATGTAGTTCTTCATCGTGCTCTTCTTCCTTCTCTTCCTTCTGTCCTTTTGTATTGCTGATCTTGCTCTGATCCTTCCTTTGAACGTTCGAAAGCTATGGGATCAAGCACAGTATCTGTCAATAATTCGTTTAATACCTGTAATGTTAGTGTATCTGTCCTCTCATTCCAATTGTCCCTTAAATGAATGGCCAAGTCACACCCTGTGACTCTCCTCATTTTTTTTTTCAAAAGCGAATTTAGGACCAGACATACACCTAACAACTTTGCCACTGTGAGCCGTCTCGCAGGTTTTGCAATTTACCATTCGAATGTTCCTGGATGTATATAGCATATAGGATGGCTGCCGAAGGTCTACCTTAAACAAAAATGACACTGCCATGTGTTCGATCTCTTTCGGCCCGGCCACACCGGCACTCTTCGGCCCGGCCGATACCTGAAGCCAACTGCAGCACCACGACCAGAAACAAGTTCAAGATCAACGATCGCTACCAGATGGATGAGCCCAGCAGAACCGAAGTTACTTCTCCAGACCCAGCCACTCCAGATCCGAACAAAGGCCTTGTTCCTCTGCCAAAGCCGGGTGCCTGAAAGTTAAGTACAGGTTGTTGTAGTGTTTGGTGTAGTTTACCTTGTCGTGGGTTTATGTTGCATGTGTGAGTTCATCTTGTGTGTAAATAAACCATTATTTAACGTGAACCAACTGACTGGTTGTTGGGTCTTTGATCAATATCCGGTTGAACCTTGTGATGGTATCATCTGATACCCATTGACTCTGAAAAGCAATATTACTCGATGTTAAGAAAGGCCACATTATTGGCGGCTCCGGTGCAGAATTGGCAACACTTATCAGTGACGCTTCTGGGATAGTATTCCACTCATCAAAATCGGCAACACACCACAGAGTTCAGTGGAAGCAGCCAGAGAAACACACTGAAAATTGGACCTGAATCACTGAATGGTCACAGTCGATGATGGATCTAGAGTTGTGGCTGATGGTGTGCGAGTGGACAGCACCCTTTCTGTTATTGTTAGTTGATCAATGTGAGCAACACAGTTCAGTGTTTGGTAAGTGGGCGCACGCAAACTAAAAAATATTTTCTTTCACTAATGCAAATGTTGTCATCTGTTTGTTCATGTCTTTCAAAAAATTAAACCATGTTGCAACCTGAATATCCCTGAGGTAATTCCACAGAGTATAAGTAAAGATCTGTGTGAATAAATATCCTCAGTGCATAAGACAGAGAGACGGCCAGCAGCACAAAGGGACAGACAACGTCACAGCGAAAACGATGGAATCATTATATCCCTTTCATCAACGGAACATAAACCTCTGGCAGTAACTGACATGCTCTCCGACCAATGAAGTTATTGTATTTAATGGCATCTTTTGAAATGTTAGATTGGATCTCAGTGAAGGCAGGAAATGTTTAGTGGGAGTAAGAATCATATCGCACTGAGTGTGGATCACTAACCAGAATGGAATATGTGACAGCAGTGAACAAGTATTACTGGAAGTATCTGTCCGTGTGGAATTGTACTGAGTGTGGGTCACTAACCAGAGTGGATTTTCTGAATTATCCAACTATTACTGGGACTCTCTGCCCGTGTAGCATTGTGTTGTGTGGGGGTCAGGAACTGGAATTAAATTAGTTTGTTCTTCAGAGTGGATGCAGTAACTTATTTCGCCATCTCTGTCAACTCCAGCATGATGCCATGTTCGGACTCACCTTCACCTCTCTCTTCTGCACCTCTCCCCCATCACCGATGCAACACCCCCTTCACCGGACAGACGCCACCCCCGACCCACCCCCCGCACCCAGGTTTTTGCATTTCATTGGTACTGCTCCTACTTGACACCCAAGCCCACTCCTGCATCACGCCGAGCATCCCTTCCTCTTTCAATAGCTCCTTCCCGTACAGACGCAGAACGTGCCAGTACTTCCCCTTTCCCTCCTCCTGTCTCAGGCGGACTGAGGCTGGTTTAGCACAGTGGGCTAAACAGCTGGCGTGTAATGTAGAGCAAGGGCAGCAGCGCCGGCTCAATTCCCGTACCGGACTCCTCGAACAGGTGCCTGAGTGTGGCGATTAGGGGCTTGGAAAGAGACAGATTAGCACAGTGGGCTGAACAACTGGCTTGTAATGAAGGACAATGCTGGACAAGACTAGCAGCGTTGGTTCAAATCCCGTACCGGCCACCCCGAACAGGCGCTGTAATGTGGCGACTAAGGCCTTTTCACAGTAACTTCATTTGAAGCCTACTTGTGACAATAAGCAATTATTATTATTATATTAAGATTCAAGGCAGCAAACATTCCTTCCAGTTGAAGCAGTGTTTCGCTGGTGCTCCCTGCATGTCTGGTCCATTGTCCCCATTTCACCCAATGCGGTGCCCTCGACATTGGGGGCAATAAATGCAAATTGGGTGACCGTTTTCTGGAGCGTCTTCAATCAGCAAGAGTGACTCCAACCTTCACGTTTTCTCTCATTGTAACCCAGCGCCTCGTTCTTGTGCCCACATGTCTGTCCTTGGCCTGCTGCAATGCTCCAGTGAAGCCTGACACAAGCTGGAGGATCAGCGTCTCGTCTTCCAATTCGACACGTTCCTGCCCTCAGAACTCAACATTAATTTGAACAGCTTTAGATTGTGCCCGTTGTTCTCCATTTTAACACCCTTATTTTTGTTTCATCGCTTTGTTCTAATCCAACGCAGCAGGTCAGAATCCGGAGAGAGTCTATTGCTGGCAAGTGAACCCTGGGGAATGTCCAATGTGGAAGAGGAAAAATAATTGAGAAAAGATTGATAGGGATTGTTTCCAAAATGGGAGTGGATGTATCCCTGGGAATAACGTGACTTGGGGATGTTTGCATCAATGCGATGGTCTATCCCTGGGATAATAGTGTCTTATGACTGACTGAACCTAGAGGGGGTCTATTTCTTGGGATATCCTTCTGTGTATTTCCAAAAGCGGGAAAGTGACCCTTCAAGTTGAGGTGCGAGGAACAAAAACACTATTCCTGGGAACTCTGTGATCTGGAGTTTGCCTGAAGCTGGAGAGGATCTATACCTTGGAAGAGTCAGTAGTGTGAATGTTGGAAAACTGGAGTTGGTCAATTCCTGGCGATATGGGTATGTGGTGATATGCATCACTGTAGATACACAGGGGACTAATATAAGTACAGGGTGACTAGATTGACACGAGAGTGAGCACCAGAGAAATGGCACACAGACTTTCAACTAATAGGTCAGTAAGATAGGACACGACCAATGGGCATTCACGATCCACACAGAGGTGACACTACCACAGGAGGGCATTACACCAACCCATATAAAAAGAACACCGAACACATGCTTTTCCTCTTTCCAGTGGAGACAATGAGTACAGACACAGGGTTGATTCAACATCAAACCCACCATGTGGATTGTAGCAGACTGGTTCGTCAGTCTGAGTGGCTATAGAAGGATTGACAGTAGAGTCGAATCCAAGTAGGAGAATTGTAAATAGTTCAATAAATATGTTGTAGCTATATCCACGTCTGAACCTTCTTTTGTCAGCGTGCACATCAAGGAAGCAGCTTGTGCTGAGTCAATACCATAACGAGACAGTGTCCTGGGAATAGTCCAACACCGGAGAGAGTCTGTTTCCAGGATGACTGCACACTGGAGATGGTCTACATCTGGAGGGTGACTATTCCTGTGAAATCTCTGTCCAGGTGGCTGTTGTTCATTGTACGTTTATTCCTTGGAAGAGGGCATCAGGTACAGTGTTTCCTGGGATGGAAAACTGATAGGGGGGATTGTGGGGGGCTGTGGAATGAGGGTGGACATGTGGGCTTAAGTAGGTGCTCTTTCCAAGAGCCGATGCAGTCTCAATGCGCCGAATGGCCTCCTTCTGCACTGTAAATTATATGTCTATGATTCTGGTGCCCTGATTGGTGTCAGAATTTGGAAGATGACTATCAGAGGGAATCACATACCCAGCAAATGTTCTGGCGACTGGACAGGTTATACGCAGCCCCGATCATCAACTGGGGAGGACCTGAACCTGTTTTAGTTTCCCATTAATCAGACATTTCCAATAATCCAGGAGTGGTGTCGAACTCCATTCGGATTTCAGGCGAGGGAAAGGACCACTCCGGGGTGTGGTCCGATAAAAAGGTGTGAGGGGGTTGAGACTGCCTATTGACAATCTTTGTATCTGGTTTGGGAAACACGGTCAGTCCAAGTTAACTCTGGAAAACAGGTGAACATAGAAATATACGCTCACTCAAAGGTATTTAAATCAGGAACATTTTCATCCTGACAAGTCTGCTGTTCACAGTTTTGTGAACTCCTCCCCCTTCTTAACCTCTCGGGTTACATTTTCTACTTCCCAGTCTGCATTTTTAATATCTGTCCCTACTCCTCCACCAACACCACCCGCCACCCGCCCCCCCCCCCCCCCCCCCCCCCCCCCCATCCACCCCCTGCCCATTTGATTGATTCTGAAATGTTGACCTTCCTGGTCAGTGAATGTTTAGTTAGTCATTTAAAGGCTCTTTTCCCTCTTCTCTCGGACAGTCAATTTGCTGGGAATTGCGATCCTGTGTCGGGGAAAGTGTGGCCTCTCGACCTGCAGCACTTGCTACCTTGTGTCCATGGCAACTGCGGATCTATTATTTAGTATCATGGAGCCGATACTTAATTGGATGAATTATTATTTTTTCCCCCAGTGTTTCCTGGACTTCACCCCTGTGTGTAGTGTTAAATATGTCCTTCAGACTACAGTCACAGACTGTTCTGTCTGGGTCACCGTCACTTTTACCTTTGATCGATTTGTGGCCATTTGCTGCCAGAAGCTGAAAACTAAATACTGCACCAGGAAGACTGCGGCTGTGATTCTGGCAACGACCAGCATCCTGCTTTGCATAAAAAACATCCCCTGGTACTTTACAACGGAACCCGGAGAGATAATTGGCAATGTTCCCTGGTTCTGTGTTACAAAGGCAAGCTACTGGACAGATCCCCGATGGATTGTCTTTTCCTGGTTTGATCAGATTTTAACCCCATTGATCCTATTTGGTTTAATCCTGTTGATCAACGCTCTGACAGTCAGGCACATTTTAGTGACCAGTCGAGTCCGTCAGGGACTCAAGACTCAGAGGACGGGAGAGAATCGCAGTGACCCGGAGATGGAGAGCAGGAGGAAGTCAATGATTTTACTCTTCACCATATCTGGAGTTTTCATTCTCTTCTGGTCGATGTTTGTTATAAGATTTTTCTATTTAGATTTGGCAGAATTCAGTTACCTCACCAATTCTCAATTTATTTTCCAACAAGCTGGAGATATGCTGCTGAGTTTAAATTGCTGCACAAACACATTTATTTATGCGGCGACTCAGACCAGGTTCAGGGAGCAGATCAAGATCGCGGTGCAATATCCTGTTACATCAATTATTCAATTCATGGAAAAGCAAAACGAACCGACAGACAATCACAGCTGAGCTGACGGACTGACACCTCTCAGCCACTCAGCAGCTTCAGCCGCTGACGGACAACCTCCATAGCCAATCGAGGAGCTCATTGCGTCGTCTGACAGAGAGGCTCACCAATCAGGGAGCTTCACCTGCTGACTGTGAGTCACAAGCCCATCAGAGACAATCTGCCCCGCTGCCAATCCGTCCTCCTCCGACATTCGCCCCCTCTAACATTCTTCACCCTCTAATAATAATAATCTTTATTGTCACAAGTTGTCTTATATTAACACTGCAATGGAGTTACTCTGAAAATACCCACATTCCACCACCTGTTCATAGAACATACAACATAGAACTGTACAGCACATACAGGCCCTTCGGTCCATGATGCTGTGTCGAACTAGTCTGAAACTAAGATCAAATCAACCGACTCCTAATCATTCTAGTGCACTCCATATGCCTATCCAATAACCGCTTGAAAGTTCCTAAAGTGTCTGACTCTACTGCCATAGCTGGGAGTGCGTTCCACGACCCAACCACTGCCTGAGTAAAGAATCTACCTCTGACATCCCTCCTTTACCTTCCACCATGAAACTTATAGTTATGCCCCCTCCTGAAAGCTACACCCACCCGAGGAAAAAGTCGCTCAACGTCCACTGTATCTATCCCTCTCATCATCTTCTACACCTCAGTTAAGCCACCTCTCATCGTCCTTCGCTCCAATGAGAAAAGCCCTAGCTCGCTCAACCTTTCCTCATAAGATCCACCCACCAATCCAGGCAGCATCCTGGTAAATCTCCTTTGCACACTTTCCAATGCTTCCACATCCTTCCTATAATGAGGTGACCAGAACTGCACACAATTTCCTAATGTGGTCCAACAAAGGTATTGTACAGTTGCAGCATAACCCCACGGCACCTTAACTAAATCCCCCTGTTAATAAATGCTAACACACTATTTGCTTTCTTCACGGTTTTATCCACTTGGGTGGCAACTTTCAGAGATCTATGGACATGAACTCCGAGATCTCTCTGCTCCTCCACATTCATCAGAACCCTGTCGTTAACCATGTAATCCGCAGTCAAAGTTGTCCTACCAAAATGACTCACCACACACTTATCAGGGTTAAACACCATCTGCCACTTTTCGTCCAGCTCTGCATCCTATCAGCCTTGAACAGCCCTCCACATTATCCACTACCCCGCCAATCTTGGTGTCATCAGCAAATTTACTAACCCAACCTTCAACTCCACCATCCAAGTCATTGATAAAAATCACAAATAGCAGAGGACCCAGCACTGATCCCTGTGGTACACTGCTGGTGACTGGGCTTCAGGATGAAAATTTACCATCTACCACCACTCTCTGTCTTCTTTGTGATAGCCAGTTACTGATCAATTTCCCTCTATGCCATGCGTCCTTATTTTCTCCATGAGCCGGCTATGGGGCACCTTATCAAATGCCTTACTGATATACATGTATACGACATCAAGTGCTCTACCTTCACCTATGTACTTAGTTACCTCCTCGAAGAATACAATCAAGCTTCTGAGGTAAGTCTTACCCCTCACAAATCTGTACGGACTATCCTGGATTACGTTGTATCTTTCCAAATGATCATCAACCCTATCCCACAGGACCCTTTCCAATAATATACCGATCACCGAAATTAGACTAATCGGCCTATCATTCCGAGGGTTATACCTATTCCCTTTCTTGAACAAGGGGACAACATTCGCCTCTCTCCAGTCTTTTGCCACTATTCCTGTAGACAGTGAGGACATAAAGATCAAAGCCAAAGGCTCTGCAATCTCATCCCTCGCCTCCCAAAGAATCCTAGGATATATCCCATCAGGGACATATATTCTCAGGCCTCTCAAAATTTCTAACACATCTTCCTTCCGAATATCTACCTCCTCCAGCCTACCAGCCTGTATCGCACTATCCTCCTCAACAACATGGCCCCTCTCCTTTGTGAACACTGAAGAAAAGTATTAATTTAGGGCCTCTCTTATATCTTCAGACTCCCTCACACGTTCCCATTACTGTCCTTGTCCGGTCCGAACTTCACCTTGATCATGCTTTTATTCCGCACGTAAGTGTAAAATGCCTGCGGGTTTCCTTTATCCTACCCACCAAGGACTTCTCATGCCCCCTCCTAGCTCTCCAAAGCCCTTTCTTGAGCTCCTTCCTACCTATCTTCTATACCTGAAGTGCGTAAACTGAATCTTGATTTCTCATCCTTACATATGCCCCCTTCTTCCTCTTGACAAGACATTCAATCTCTTTTCTGAACCATGGTTCCCTCACTCGATCGTTTCCTCCCTGCCTGACAGGGACATACATATGAAGGACACGCAGTATTTAGTCCTCGAACAAGCTCCACATCTCAATTGTGCCTTTCCTTAACAGTTCCTGTTTCCATCTTATGCTCCCCAATTCTTGCCTAATCGCATCGTAATTGCCCTTCCCCCCAGTTACAAAACTTGCCCTGCCGTATGTTCCTGACCCTCTCCATTGCTAGTGTGAAAGTCACCGAATTGTGGTCACTATCTCCAAAGTGCTCTCCCACAACCAAATCTGACACTTGGCCCGGTTCATTACCCAGTACCAAAACCAATGTGGCGCCGCCTCTTGTAGGTTTATCCACATATCCTGCATACATGGGATAAAAACAGTCCCATCCAAACTATTCAAATTATAATGGTTCCAATCAATATTTGGAAAGTTAAAGTCACCCGTGACAATTAACCTCTTACGACCGCACCTATCCAAAATCTGCATGGCAATCTTTTCCTTCACACGTCTGCCACTGTTTCGGGGGCTATAGTCAACGCCTAACAAAGTGACCGCGCCTTTCCTATTTCTAACTTCAGCTCACACTACCTCGGTAGACAGATCCTTCTCAAACTGCCTTTCTGCAGCCATCATACGATCCTTGATTAACAATGCCACTCCTCCACCTCTTTTACCACCTTCCCTCATCTTACTGAAACATCTAAACCCCGGAACCTCCAACAACCATTCCTGTCCCTGTTATATCCACGTCTCCGTAATGGCCACAACATCGTAGTCCCAGGTACCAATCCATGCTTCAAGCTAACCGACCTTATTCCTGATGCTCCTCGCATTGAAGTAGACACACTTCAAACCACCTTCATGCCTGCAGGTCCACTCTTGTGACCTTGGTAGCGTTCTCAATACTGCACTACCCTCAACTTCCTGAACTCCAGCAACGCTATCTCATGGACTACAAATCAGTTTCCAATCCCCCTGCCAAATTAGATTAACCACCCCCCCCCCCATCCTCCCCTCAGAGTTGTAGCAATTTCCCTCCAGGATATTGGTGCCCCTCTGGTTCAGGTGTAATCCATCCTGTTTGTACAGGTCCCACCTTCCCCGGAATGTGCTCCCCTCCCTCCTGCACCATCCCTGTAGCCACGTGTTTAACTGCACTCACTCCCTGTTTCTCACCTCGCTAGCACGTGGCACTGGCAGCAAACCAGAGATGACAACACGGTCTGTCCTGGCTCTCAGCTTCCACCCTCGCTCCCTGAATTCCTGTTTTACATCCCCGTCCCTTTTCCTACCTATGTCGTTGGTACCTATGTGTACCACAACTTGTGGCTGCTCCCCCTCCCCCTTAAGGATCCTGAAAACACGATCAGAGACGTCATGGACCTTGGCATCCGGGAGGCAACACACCAACCGTGAGCCTCTATCGTTGGCACAGAACCGCCTATCTGTACCTCTAATTATAGAGCCTCTAATAACTAATGCTCTCCTGCTCTTCCCCTTCCTTTCTGAGCCACACCGACCTGGTCAACCTGGCTTGCCTCTGGTAGCCTCCCCCCCCCCTCCACCCGCCAACAGTATCCAAAATGGAATAACTGTTATTGAGGGGAACAAGCGCAGGGGAACCCTGCACTGACTGCTTCTTCCCCCTCCTTTTAAACATCATCCAGCTACCTCCATTCTTCGGAGTAGCTCCTGTAGCTTCTATCTATAACCGACTCTGCCTCCCGAATGATCCTCAGTTCAAACAGCTCCAGCTCCCTCATACGGTTTTGAAGAGCTGGAGGTGGGTGCACTTCCCGCAGGTGAACTCAGCAGGGCCACTGACGGTGTCCCTCATCTCGAACATCCTGCAGGGGGAACATTGCACTGTCTTCTCTGCCATTCCTTCCATTTATACACTTGACAATTACAGAGAAAAGAAAATACCTGATTTTCACACTCCCCGACAGTAGCTTTCAACTTGCCCCCCCCCCCCCAAGTCTGCCCTCACTGAGAGCTCCTTTTAGTCACAGTGAATGCACCTGAGGCACATCACTCCCCGCAACAGCCAATCAGCATCACCGCTCTGCCGCCCTCTGCAGGTCGAAGTACACAGAGGGAAATTCAGAATGTCCAATTCACCTATCAGTATGTCTTTCGGGACATGTGGGAGGAAACCGCAGCACCCGTAGGAAACCCACGCAGACACGGGGAGAATGTGCAGACTCCGCACAGACAGCGACCCAAGTCGGGAATCAAACCTGGGACACAGGAGCTGTGAAGCAACAGTGCTAACCACTGCCTACCATGCCGCCCATTCTTCCCCTCTAACATTCTCCCCCTCTAACATTCTTTCAAACAAATATTCTTCTTTCAACATGTCCCCGTACCAGCGTCACCGAACAAGCGCCGGAATGTGGCGACTTGCTGCATTTCACAGTAACGTTATTTGAAGCCGACTTGTGACAAAAAGCGATTTTCATTTCATTTCCTTTCCCCACCCAGACATCCTAACTTCACATTTCCTCCCCAACTTTCTTTCCCGCCAACATTCTGCCCCCCCCCAACATTCTGGCCCCCAACATTTTTACCCCCAACATTTTTCTTCCCAAACATTCATCTCCCCCTAATATTTCCACCTCTTCCAACATACATTTCTCCCCGTTCAGCCCTTCCCCGTAAAACCCTCCTCAACTCTGTCCCTCTCTATCAATCCCCCTGCGACTCTGCCCGTCCCTCCCTATCCCCTCCTCAATGCTCCCAGTCCCTCCCTAAAGTCCCATTTCTAGAATTCCCCCTCAGACCCCTCTGTGTTCGGAGATACAGAGACTCCTGCACACCCCAAAACAGACCCTAAACCTTTGAGTGGAAATTCTCCAGGCTACTCTACGTGTGAAAGAAAGACATGTCAAAATGTATTGTTATTTTTCTCTCTGGTTATTGCTATTGTTTGAGGATTCCTCGCCGGGAATGAACTCTCTCTTTGCATTGTCAAATGTTCAAAATAAAGAAAGATGGAAATTGATTCAAACAAAGCAAAGCATTATTGAAACAGGCACAGCAAGATCCCAGGACACCGCTCACTCGCTGATACATACAACATACAGTGCATAAGGAGGCCATTCAGCCCATCGAACCTGCAACGACACACTGAAGCCCTCACTTCCGGTATCCGGTAAATTTCTCGAAATCAATTGCTCGAAAGCTAATTGCTCGAAGTCAGTTGCTCGAAAAATTAATTCTCGAACTATCAATTGATCGAATGATAGATTGCTCGAAAAGCAGTACTTCAAAAAAGGTATACCCAAGATGAACGAGGTTCATTACATAAAAAAGCAACTAATAAAAAAACAATTAATTGGTTCAATAAATAATACCAACAATGACAATTCATAATTTTATTAGTCTTTAAAATTTATAAAAAGTTTAAAATACCAACAATTACAATTCATAATTTTATTAGTCTTTACAATTTATAAAAAGTTTAAAAGATTTTAGTAAGAAAAAAATAAAGTTAAAATTCAAGATTGCCAATATGAAAATGAAAATCGCTTATTGTCACAAGGAGGCTTCAATGAAGTTACTGTGAAAAGCCCCTAGTCGCCATATTCCGGCGCCTGACCGGGGAGGCTGGTACGGGAATCGAACCGTGCTGCTGGCCTGCTTGATCTGCTTTAAAAGCCAGCGATTTAGCTCAGTGAGCTAAACCAGCCCCAATATATGTTGGCTACTCCATTAGTATGCAATATTGTGTGCAACACTTCTTAAATATTCTTCTACATTTCCTGTTTCCTTATATTTTGATACAATATCCTGTCATCGTTGTGCACAGTCACGGTATTTTTTTCTGCTCCCAGCTGTACTCACACCTCCCACAAATTGTTCGATTTGCAACTCGTGTAAACTTTGCTCTCGCTTTAAGCCATCTATAAACTTACAAATCGACGGATGACAAGCACTTAGTTGATGTTGGAAACTGTTGTGCCATCCCTCAATAGAATTGTTCGTTTTCGCCAATCCTTCTTTGACGTAATCGAAACAGTTCCACATTTCATGTTTAAATATAGGAGTACGTCTACGGTTGTGTCTATACGGCCGACCAATCCACATATCTTCAAAGTAATCCACTACTCCTTGAAGTTCATCTGGAAAAATCTCATTTCAGTTAAAGATTCAAATGTTGTCACAACATTGGGTATTGGTATAAATGCCAATGCAGATAAGAGACGAGCTTTAAAAGCAAATTCGGCATTGGTGTCGCATATAAGCTTTAGGCCACTTCCTTGAATTTTTCTATAAATGGTTTGACAAAAATGAAAAAAACACCCACGACAATTAGACATCGGAAATTCTTGTTCTATGGCCTTAACCATGGCCATTTCAAAATCAATCATTACTGTCAACGGCTGGAATATAGGGATTTTTTCTTTTAAAGCCATCAGGAACTTCCTATACGTTTCTTCAGTCTTGTTAGGTAGCAGTGCATATACAAGGGGTATAACATTACCTGATTTCACACCATGTATTGTATACAATTGAGCAAAAATCGAGGGCACAGTTTTAAATGTTCCATCAGCACACCAGTGCTCCGAACGTACTAAGATATCGAGATTCTTTTGGGTTGCAAAAATTAATATACGACCATTTGTGGGACCAGAGTCATAAATAAGAAATAAATCTCCTTTGCTGGTTTTTGTAAACTCTTCAGGGATATCAAGATCGAGGTAACTAGTAGGCAAAGCATGTCCAACATTCTTTCTTGCGCGTGTATTGCGTATGGTTCTTTTCATATTTTCTACTGAAGGGAGCTTCATAGCTGCAGCACCACTTACCTCTATTGAGGCACATGATACAATATATTGCGGTGTATCTCGACTATTCATCGCATGTTCTTTCACTTTCTCCATTGCTTTAGTAGCTTCAATTCCAGCAGCGTCTCCTGCATGGTTGTGATTCCCACTTTGTTTCGTGATACTATCATCAATTGTGATAACACGCGCACAACATTTTCTTGTTTTGGACATTTCACATTTCCAATATATCTTATTGTTCACCGCTTTGTCCTTAATATATAGTTGACCATCCAAACACAATTCGTTCTTTCCTTTTTCGCTCGCTATGAAACTTATATCCATCTTGAGGGTTCGAGGTTTTCAGAATTAATGGTATTTAGCAGTGGTGTTTAACTGTTAATTATTTATTAGTTATCGTTTAAAGAGTGAATTGCTTTGAAAGAATTGGTAATTAACGTTTAAATATTTATTAGTGATCGTTTAAAGAATGAATGTCGGCTTTCGAGCAATCTGTCTTTCGATCGTTCGAGAAATGATTTTACGAGCAATTGACTTCGAGCAATTAGCTTTCGAGCTAAAATTCGAGAAATTTACCTGGAACCCTCACTTCCACCCTATCCACGTAACCCAATAACCTTTTTGGTCACAAAGGGCAATTTCTCATGGCCAATCCACCTAACCTGCACGTCTTTGGACTGTGGGAGGAAACCGGAGCACCCAGAGAAAACCCATGCAGATACGGGGGAGAACATGCAGACTCCACACAGTGACCCAGCGGGGAATCGAACCTGGGACACTTGCGCTGTGAAGCCACAGTGCTATCCACTTGTGCTGCCGTGGTGCCCACCGGTCACATTCTCAGTTGTCTCGAACCCATTTTATAAACACGGCCCCATAATGGCAATATATTACAAATCAGCCCTTATTACTTTTAAATAAAATCTAAATGGACAGAGGGAGACATTCCCCAAATGGTGGCCAGTTGGCTAAAGACATGGAGCGTCTCGCCAGAGCCTCAGTCAGCAGTCAGCTGTGTTGAACAATTTAAAATTTGACGAGCGTTTAGGCAGAGACAGACAGAAAGGGAGGCGGAGATAGTAAAATCTCCCCCCCCCCCACAGGACCACCAGAACACTGAATGAAAGTAGAGATACTCACCCTTCGTCAACCCCTCCCCACTCCACCCCCAGCACCAACAGGCTGTGTCTCTCCCACTGCATCAAATCTGCCACTTCCAGCAGTTTTTAATATCTCTATCTGATTCTGCGATTGCTGTGTTGTAGGACTCCACACACAATGATCTCTTGGCACAGCAACATCCAAAAGAGCAACATATGTGTGATGCCAACATCCTCCATTGGGGGAAGATTGGTAAAGGTCTGTGTGTGATTTTGACATTCTCCACTGGGGGGTAGTGTGGAAAGGTGTGTGTGTGATACTGACATTCCCCACTAGGGGGTAGAGTACTAAGGGTGTGTGTGTAATTCTGACCTTCTCCAATGGAGCGTAGATTTGTCAAGGTGTGTACGTGATTCTGACATTCTTGACTCGGGGAAAAAAGAGCAAAGAACAAAGAGCAAAGAAAATTACAGCACAGGAACAGGCCCTTCGGCCCTCCCAGACTGCGCCGATCCAGATCCTTTATCTAAACCTGCCTTCTATTTTCCAAGGTCGATTTCCCTCTGTTTCCGCCCGTTCATATACCCGTCTAGATGCCTCTTAAATGATGCTATCGTGCCCGCCTCTACCACCTCCGCTTGTAAAGCGTTCCAGGCACCCACCACCCTCTGCATAAATAACTTTCCACGCACATCTCCCTTAAACTTTCACCCTCTCATTTTGAAATCGTAACCCCTTGTAACTGACACCCCCACTCTTGGAAAAAGCTTGTTGATATCCACCCTGTCCTTCCCTCTCATAATTTTGTAGACCTCAATCAGGTCCCCCCTCAACCTCCGTCTTTCCAATGAAAACAATCCTAATCTACTCAACCTTTCTTCATAGCTAGCCCCCTCCATACCAGGCAACATCCTGGTGAACCTCCTCTGCACCCTCCCCAAAGCATCCACATCCTTCTGGTGATGTGGCGAACAGAACTGCACGCAGTATTCCAAATGTGGCCGAACCAAAGTCCTATACAACTGTAACATGACCTGCCGACGCTTGCACTCAATACCCCGTCTGATGAAGGCAAGCATGCTGTATGCTTTCTTGACCACTCTGTCAACCTGCGTTGCCACCTTCAGGGTACAATGGACCTGAACTCCCAGATCTCTCTGTACATCAATTTTCCCCAGGACCCTTCCATAGACCATATAGTCCACTCTTGAATTTGATCTTCCAAAATACAACACCTCGCATTTGCCTGGATTGAACTCCATCTGCCATTTTTCTGCCCAACACGCCAATCTATCTATATTTTGTTGTATTCTCTGACAGTCCTCCTCGCTATCTGCAACTCCACCAATCATTGTATTATTTGCAAACTTGCTAATCAGACCACCGATACATTCCTCCAGGTCATTTATGTAGATCACAAACAACAGTGGTCCAAGCACGGATCCCTGTGGAACACCACTAGTCACCCGTCTCCAATTTGAGACACTCCCTTCCACCATTACTCTCTGTCTCCTGTTACCCAGCCAGTTCTTTATCCATCTAGCTAGTACACCCTGAACCCCATACGATTTCACTTTTTCCATCAACCTGACATGGAAAACACTATCAAACGCCTTACTAAAGTCCATGTATATGACATCTACAGCCCTTCCCTCATCAATTAACTTTGTAACTTCCTCAAAGAATTCTATTAGGTTTGTAAGGCATGACCTTCCCTGCACAAAGCCATGCTGCCTATCACTGATAAGTCTATTTTCTTCCAAATGTGAATAGACCCTATCCCTCAGTATCTTCTCCAACAGTTTGCCTACCACTGACGTCAAGCTCACAGGTCTGTAATTCCCTGGATTTTCCCTGCTACCCTTCTTAAACAAAGGGACAAAATTAGCAATTCTTCAGTCCTCCGGGACCTCACCCGTGCTCAAGGATGCTGCAAAGATATCTGTTAAGGCCCTTTTTATTTCGACACTCGCTTCACTCAGTAACCTGGGATAGATCCCATCCGGTCCTGGGGACTTGTCCACATTAATGTATTTTAGAATATCCAAAATTTCCCCCTTCCGTATGACAATTTGACCTAGAGTATTTAAACATCCATCCCTAGCCTCAACATCCGTCTTGTCCCTCTCCTTGGTGAATACCGATGCAAAGTACTCATTAAGAATCTCACCCAATTCCTTTGAGTCAACGCATAAATTCCCTCTTTTTTCTTTGAGTGGGCCAACCCTTTCTCTAGTTACCCTCTTGCTCCTTACATACGAATAAAAGGCTTTGGGATTTTCCTTAACCCTGTTAGCCAAAGATATTTCATGACCCCTTTTAGCCCTCTTTATTGTGCGTTTGAGATTCGTCCTACTTTCCCGATATTCCTCCAAAGCTTCATCAGTATTGAGTCACCTCGATCTTATGAATGCTTCCTTTTGCATCTTGGCTAGTCTCACAATTTCACCCATCATCCATGGTTCCCTAATCTTGCCATTTCTAGCTCTCATTTTCACAGGGACATGTCTGTCCTGCACTCTAATCAACCTTTCCTTAAAAGACTCCCACATTTCAAATGTGGATTTACCCTTCAACAGCTGCTCCCAATCCACATTCCCGAGCTCCTGCCGAATTTTGTTATACTCTGCCTTTCCCAAATTTAGCACTCTTCCTTTCGGACCACTCTTGTCCTTGTCCATGAGTATTCTAAAACTTATGGAATTGTGATCGCTATTCCCAAAGTAATCACCGACTGAAACATCAACCACCTGGCCGGGATCATTCCCCAATACCAGGTCAAGTATGGCCCCTGCCGAGTTGGACTATTTACATACTGATCTTAAAAACTCTCCTGGATGCTCCTTACAAACTCTGCTCCATCTATACCTCCAACACTACACGAATCCCATTCAATGTTGGGGAAGTTAAAATCTCCCATCACAACCACCCTATTGCTCCGACATTTTTCTATAATCTATCTGCATATTTGTACCTCTACTTCATGCTCGCTTTTGGGAGGCCTGTAGTGAAGACCCAACGATGTAAATGCACCCTTCCTATTTCTTAGCTCTACCCATATTGCCTCAGTGCTCGAATCCTCCATCGTGCCCTCCTTAATCACAGCTGTGATATAATCTCTGACGAGTAATGCAACTCCTCCACCCCTTCTACCTGCCTCTCTATCCCTCCTGAAGCATCTGTACCCTTGGATATTCAGTTGCCAGTCCTGCCCTTCCCTCAACCAAGTCTCAGTAATACCAATTACATCATATTCCCAGGTACTGATCCAAGCCCCAAGTTAATCTGTTTTACCTGCTACACTTCTCGCATTAAAACAAAGGCACCTCAGACCACCTGTCCCTTTGCGTTCATCAGCTCTTCCCTGTCTACTCTTCCCCCTAGTCACATTGAGTTTATTATTTCGTACCTTACTGGCGTTAGTTGCTGCTTCTTTACTGACCTCCAACTTCCTAATCTGGTTCCCATCCCCCTGCCACATTAGTTTAAAACCGCCCCCTAGTACATTGGTTCCAGTCCTGCCCAGGTGTAGACCATCCAGTTTGTAATGGTCCCACCGCTCCCAGAACCGGTTCCAATGTCCCAAAAATCTGAACCCCTTCCTCCTGCACCATCTCTCAAGCCACGTATTCATTCTGACTATTCTTCAGTTTCTACTCTGACTGTCCATGGCACTGGTAGCAATCCTGAGATCACTACCTTTGAGGTCCTACTTTTTAACTTATCTCCTAATTCCCTAAATTCTGATTGTAGGACCTCATCCCTTTTTTTTAAACCTATATCGGTGGTGCCTACATGCACCACGACAACTGACTGTTCACCCTCCCCCTTCCGTATGTCCTGCAGCCGATCGGAGACATCCCTGACCCGAGCACCCGGGAAGCAACATACCATTCCGGAGTCTCGTTTTCGACCACAGAAACGCCTGTCTACTCCCCTTACAATTGAATCCCCCTATGACTATAGCCCTGCCAGTCTTTTTCCCGCCCTTCTGTGCAGCAGAGCCAGCCACGGTGCCATGAGCCTGGCTACTACTGCCTTCCCCTGATGAGTCATCTCCCCCAACAGTATCCAAAACGGTATACCTGTTTTGGAGGGAGATGACCGTAGGGGACACCTGCACTGCCTTCCTGATCTTTCTCTGCCTTTTGGTCACGCATTCCCTATCTCCCTCAGCAATCCTAACCTGCGGTGTGACCAACTCACTGAACGTGCTATCCACGACCTCCTCAGCATCGCAGATGCTCCAAAGTGAGTCCACCCGCAGCTCCAGAGCCGCCATGCTGTCTAACAGGCGCTGAAGCTGGACACACTTGCCGCACATGAAGAAGTCAGGGGCATCGGCCGCGTCCCTGAACTCCCACATTGAGCACGAGGAGCATAACACAGGTCTGGGATCTCCTGCCATTTTTAGCCTTTACCTTAATTGACTACAAACTATACTATCAAACAATTAATAAGTGACAGGAAAAAAGGCTTTACTTACCAATCACAATACTCATCAACACAGGAAGAGTGAAAGTTACCCAGCTGCTGCTAATTGGAGCACTTTCCTTGCCAGCCAATCAGATCTCTGCTTTGCTGTGATGTCACCCTTCCAGGTAAGATTTTAAAGTTTTAAAGAGGTAAACTTACCTTCCCAACGGCCCCTCACCACTGCTCCAGCCGAGAATCTGAAGTCCGCTGCTCCTTATCAACAGTCATTTTTATTTGGTTAGAGGAGGAGGGCGGGTGGGAGACACAACACGTGTAGTGTCTCGGGTTTAGCCGCTGCCCAAATATATCAGTTCACTCACCTTCCCAGAGCACAATTCGGCCGCTCCCACTCAGCTCTTCCCACGCACTGAAACTGCAAACAGCCCCCTGGTTACTGCTCTCGCTGAAAAAAAGAAAGCACACTCCGCGCTGCTGAAATGAAGATTGGTAAAGGTGAATGTGTATGTGTGTGTGGATGTGATTCTGATATTCTCCACTAGAGGGTAGATTGGTAAAAGTGTGTGTGTGATTCTGATATTCTCCACTGGCGGGTAGGTTAGAAAAGGTGTGTGTCTGTGTATGTGTGTGTGTGTGTGTGTGTGAGTCTGACATTCTCCACGAGGAGTTCGATCATAAAAGGTGTGGGAGATTCTGACATTTTCCACTTGGGGGTAGATTGGTAAAGGTGTGTGTGTGATTCTGACATTTTCCACTAGGGGGCAGATTGGTAAACGTGTGTGTGTGATTCTGACATTCTCCACTAGGGGACAGATTGGTGTAGGTGTGTGTGTGATTCTGACATTCTCCACTAGGGGACAGATTAGTAAGAAGTCTTTCAACACCAGGTTACAATCCAACAGGTTTGTTTCAAAACACTAGCTTTCGGAGCACAGTTTCTTCGACAGGTGAAGTACCACCGGAATGTGGCGACTATGTGCTTTTCACAGTAACTTCATTGAAGCCTACTTGTGACAATAAGCGATTAAAAAAAAGTAGCTGGTTTAGCACAGTGGGCTAAACGGTTGGCTTGCGATGCATAACTAGACCAGCAGCGCGGGTTTAATTCTCATATTAACCTCTCTGAACAGGCGCAGGAATGTGGCGACAAGGGACTTTTCACATTAACTTCATTGAAACCTACTTGTGACAATAAGCGATTATTATTCAGGGTGCATGGTGACAAGGGCAACATGCAGCAAGAGCTGTGGCTTTAGCAGTGATCCTTGTCGTACCCCACTGTTAG
Organism: Scyliorhinus canicula; assembly: GCF_902713615.1. Lineage (NCBI taxonomy): Eukaryota > Metazoa > Chordata > Chondrichthyes > Carcharhiniformes > Scyliorhinidae > Scyliorhinus > Scyliorhinus canicula. The sequence goes on from NC_052166.1 coordinate 3,221,516, forward strand.
CTGTTTACCCACCTGGGGATCCCACTGTTATTCTCCGCATTACTTTTTTAAAACATTTTTATTCAAATCAGGATATACTTAACAATATACAAAGAATTAATTCAGGAACGAAGTAATAAAATCAACAACATCCCCTTTCCTTTGAAAGAATAATTAATACATTATCATCAGCGTCATAGTTGAAGTTATTGAGACGTGGTCACATCGAAGGTGCAGGCAGACAGATTGGTGACCGCTAGAAAGGGCAGAGTGTCAGTGCAGGAATCCCCTGTGGCTCACCCCCCTCGCTAACAGGTATACCATTTTGGATACTGTTGAGGGACAGCCGACCAAGGGAACACAACAGCAGCCAGAACTGTGGCACCACAATTCGCTTCGTTGCTCAGCATGGGAGGGCAATGTGCAGGGGAGCGATAGTTATAGGGGGCTCTATAGTAAGGGGCACACATAGGCGCTCCTGTGCCAGGGAAAGAGACTCCAGGATAGTGTGTTGCCTCCCTGGTGCCAGGGTCAAGGATTTCTCTGAACGAACAAAGGACATCCTGATGTGAGAGGGTGAACAGCCAGAGATCGTAGTATACATAGTTACTAACAACATAGGCAGGAAGAGTGACGAGGTCCTGCTGAAGGAGTTCTGGGAGTTCGGCAGTAAGCTAAAAAGCAGGACCTCCAGCTTTGTATTCTCAGGATTAGTCCCCGAGCCACGTTCCAGTGAGGCTAGAAATTGGAGGCTAATGCAGCAATTCGTCCCATTGACTTATCTTGTTTCCACGAGTCTGTCTCCACAGTACTTTTCTTAAGCCACCAACACTGCAACATCATGTGTCCAACGTTATTACAATGAAAATACTTACGTTTTCTTACTTCCTTCCCACTATCATAGGTTTCCATTTTGGCCTGAGGCAACCTCTCTTTAACTTCACCAACGTGACCTCCTTTGACTTGGATACCTGTGAATTTCTCACTGCCCCAGTTTCTAGCCTTCACAGGTTGAAACTGACGTCGAAAACCAGACTTTGTTTTGTGAACTAAAACCAAGTCATCTGCCATTCCTGCTGCCTGCCGAGCAGTTTTCACCTTTTGCTTTGTCATGCGTGAGTTGAATCTTTAAATTCGTCCAAAATGATCGTTTCACAAAGAGCGTCACGTGTTTGGTGTATTTTTAATCCTCTTACCCACCTATCAACATTATTTTATTTAATTCTTTCGAATTCCATATATGTCTGACCTGGTTCTTTCCTTAGGATTCTGACAGCAGTTCATATGCCCTTAGTAAGGCTTTTCCCACCTCATCATCATCCCTAGATACCTCCTCTGATAGCAATGCAAACACTTCATCAGCTCTACCTATTAACTTTGGTCAAACCAACGCTACCGACACGGTCTTTGGCCGATTCAATTGTTTAGCCACATCTGAAATTTGTTAGGATATTGTTGTAAAAGCGTTTGGCTGCCCTGTGTCCCCTTTATCCCTTTCCTACTGCCCACTTTGATCTACTGTCTTCTGGTTAGCTTCTACAGAACACTGCACCCTTTGGGATTTCGGTTTACATTACAGATTTGAGACAGAGCTGGAACACCGCTGTCCTGTTGGGCCAGACCACAACGTTCCCTCTGGGTTCTGTGGCAGAACCTGTGATGCAGTTTGATAGACGTAGCAAGCAACCAATCAGTGCATGTGGGATTTTCAGCCGTCTCCTATCGTTTTCTGTGATTGGTGAAGCCAGTCTAAAACATTGACGAAAGAAGGCGGGTCTTCTGGAGAGTTCCATCTTTTGTTCAGCTGTTAAGGAAACCAGCGAGTAAGGAGCTTCAGGAATCACTCTCTCCTTCTCTCTCTCTGCAGCTCTCTTTCTCTTGCCCAGGTGATATCTAAAACATCCAAACCAGTTTTGTGAAGGCTCTCCGAGGGAGCAGGCAGACAACACTCAAGTTTGCGGAAGGCTTCTGGAGTAAGAAAACAAACAATCATTCATCAGGTCTGTAACCTTTTAACTCGCTGCGTGAAGGGATGGGAAGAGCTCAAAATTTAAGCACAAGGAAGAAGCATTTGTGGTAAGACTGCTAGATTCTTGTTCAGGGCTCAGGCAAGTAAAAGTCTGTTAATTCCAGGGTCCAAGTTGTATTAATCTCACAAGGAGGCGAAAGCTCCACCTGGTGGTAGAAAGGCAGAAGTGCATCGACCTGAGCATCCTGTTTGCAGCAGCAACTGATGGTCGGGGCCGAGAATTGAACTGATTTTAACACCCTTGTACCTAACTCCATCTGTCGGCTGCAGAGCAGAATTGCACCAACTTGGAACTCATGTGTAAAATGCCATCTGGTGGTTGGAGGACAGAGCCTGAAGAGCTTGAATAAACATGTCCCAGAGGCGGAATCCACAGCAGTGAAGACTCATGTCAAACCTTCCCTTTCATCCCCTTTTTAAAAAAATCCCCACCAATCCTTACCTTGTGTCTGTGTTATATGTGTCCGGGTAGAGGGTTGGATGAGGTTTGGAGATTAGGTAGACCGATAGACCTTTATATATATATAAATCTTTCCCTCCTTTTATGAAGAAACAGTTCGTTAATATTTTACTTATAAATCTGGCGGCTGTAACTCATTGGAGCAGTCAAGGGTTAAAGATAATCGAAAATGCAAATTATTGGTTAATGCACATAATGGGGCTGGAGTTGACTGCCCAACTTGCCCAAGGTATTATAACAGATTAGATTTTTTTCTTATTAAGGCTTTTACACCTTTCTCATCATACATTGGCAGTACTTTAATACATTTCAACATATCCCTACTGGCATGAGAGTGCCGCTTAAAGAAATGTTTTTATGTTATCACATGGCTTCAGTGATGTCATTGAGTGGGTGGAGCTGGGCTGTGGCTCTGTGGGTTTTAGTTTTATTTTGATATTTGGGCTGGTTTGAACTGCACAGGTTGAAAGAAGTGTCTCTCTATCTTCATTTTAAACACAGTTTCCAGGCTGCTTGGTAACTTAAAAGAGATCATTGCTTTCTGGAAGGAATTCAAGCCAGCTGTTTGAAAAGAACAGAGCATCACTAACAGGTCTAATACCAGTATGAATGTTGTGTGCTGGACCACATCTATAAAAAGGGGATTCTGGTTTTATTTGGACTTTGTTATTGAATTCGAACAGTTAGGGGGGATTTCAGGTGAACGCCATGATATATTTTGGGGTTTTCTAAACCCTGGCCCATAACAAATTGGGGGCTCTTCCGGGAAAAAAGTCTGCCTTTCGTGATTGGGTTTGCTGAGTGAACGTAAAGACAGCGAGGGGTAAGCATATTTACGTTTGCTTTTCAGGTGTTGTATTCAAGTTTGAATAGGGATTGTGTTGTGGACAATGGCCCTTTCGGAGGCTCAGAAGTTTTTGGGGATGGAGAAGGTCACACACAGTACCTTACAAACAGAGACTAAAAAAATGCTTTTAGATTTTGCAAAAACATTGCAGTTAACATTCCCTGACAAAGTCCGAAAAGTAGAGTTAATTGTGGCAGTAGCTGGGCATTTTAAATTGCATGAGACACAGTCAGAATCTTTGGAAATGGCAAGTATTCGATTACAGATTAAGCAGCGTGAACATGAAAAAGAATTAAAGCAAATTGAATACAAAATGAGGGGAAAAGAATAGGAAGGGAAGGACAGATCAGGGACAAAATCAAAGGAGAGAGAAGAAAGGGAAAAAGAACGAATAGACCTAGCAGAACAATAATAAAGAGAAAGGCAGGTACAGATCAGGGGGATAAAAGGAGAGAGAGAAAAGAGAAAAAGAATGAATAGCCCGAGCAGAAGAGAAAGGGAGGTACAGATCAGGGAAAAAGAAAAAGAGAGAGACTTTGAACTTTCGAAACTGTCCATAAATCTGAAAGTCGAAGAATATTGGCGGAGGTAAAGAGAAACGTACAGTCTGAGGATAGTGATGCGGTTAGTGAGCAAGAGCGTCATAGTCGAAGACTTGGTGGAATCTATTAAAATATGTTCAAGCATTGCCACGGTTTAATGAGAAGGATGTAGAGGATGTTTTCATTTCATTTGTGGCGGTAGCTAAACAAATTAAATGGCCACAGAACATGTGGGTATTACTGATTCAAACAACGTTGGTAGGTAGAGCGAGTGAAGTTTTTGCATCACAATCAGAGGAAGTATCTGGGAGGTATGAGGAGGTGGAAAAAAATCAGTTTTCAGTGCATATGGACTAGTGTCTGAAGCCGACAAACAAAGGTTTAGAAATTTAAGGAAAGAACCTGGTGAAACATACAAAGATTTCGAAATGATCAAACGGAGTAATATTGAGAGGTGGATAAAGGCTTTGAAAATAGACCAAACGTATGAAGATCTTCGGGAAATTATGATTTCGGAGGAGTATAAAAATTTGATTCCTGGTGCAATGAGAACTCATGTGGAACAGCAGAAGGTTAAAACTGCAGGATTAGCAGCAGAAATGGAAGGTGATTATTAATTAGTTCATAAATCAAAGTTTGGTTTCCGACATCAGTTTCAGCCTGAGGGATAGAAACTGGGAAAAGGGGCAATAATCGGGCGGTAAAGTTAAAGGGGATATGATGGGTTAATAAGGAGAGTGTACCTCAGATTTTAAAAAGTCCAGGAGGGTGGATGAGAAATAAAGTCCAGTAGACTGGAAGAGTAAAGTCACAGTGTTGGGGGTTGAAGAAAAGCATTTGAAAGGCTGATGTAGTAAAACAGGATAAGCCAGTGGGATTTGTTAAAGTGGGAAAGGAAAGCCCAATTGAAGGGTAGGAGGTGCAAAAGAATGTACAGCCTGTTCAAGAGGTGATTGATAAGAAGGTGCCAGATCTCGTTACATAATTTACTTCTGTGGGTAAAATTTACTCATGTGAACCAGGAGGAGTGGGTAAATAAGTCAGAATTTTAAGAGGGGGGTATGGGTGTGTGAGACAGGAGTTGGGGCCAGGGTCACGGTGCTGCCTACTCACCCTGGCCACCCTGAGGAGCTGGTGCAGCTTCTATCGGCACTGCTGACTGGTCCTGGCGGTGGCCCACAGCGCTCATGAACTCTGCCACCTGCTCTACCTGATCCAGAGCGCCGCTCTCCGTGCTGCCATCTTGTTGGCTGGGATGAGTGTGTCTGGGCTGTGGGCAGAGCTGATATGTGGCCGCAGCTTGTCAGCCTCCCGACTGGCAAACCTGGCCGGCTGTATCACAGCCTGGTATAATAAGACCATAAGGCACAGGAGCAGAATGAGGCATTCGTCCCATCGAATCTGCTCCGCCATTCAATCATTGCTGATATTTCCTCATCCCCTTTGCCCTGCCTTCTCCCCATATCGTCTGATCCCCTTATTAATCAAAGAAGCTATCTAACTCTTTCTTCAAGACATTAAGTAATTTTCCTCCACTGCCTTCTGCGGCAAAGAGTTCCACAGATTCACCACCCTCTGGCTGAAGAAATTGCGTCTCATCTCTGTTTAAAAGGATTGTCCCTTTCGTTTGAGATGGTGTCTTCTGGTTCTCGTATTTCCGACAAGTGGAACATCCTCTCCACGTCCACGCTAGTCAGGCCTCGCAGTATCTTGTAAGTTTCAATGTGATCCCCTCTCATTCTTCTAAACTCCAACGAGTACAGACCCAGAGTCCTGAAACGTTATTTACAGGGCAAGTTCTTCATTCCAGGAATCATCCTTCTGAAATTACTCTGGGCCCTTTCCAAGATCAGCACATCCTTCATTAGATACGTGGCCCAAAACGGCTTAAAATTAGCAACTGCTCGGCCCAGGACCGCAAGAAACTACAGAGAGTCGTTAACCCAGTCCTTCACATGAAGCTGCTACCTATCCATTGACTCTGTCTACACCTCCCGCTGCCTGGGGAAAGGGGCAGCATAATCAAAGACCCCCTCCCACCCGGCTTACTCACTCTTCCAACTTCTTCCATCGGGCAGGAGATACAAAAGTCTGAGAACACGCACGAACAGACTCAAAAACAGCTTCCTCCTCGCCGTTACCAGACTGCTAAAGTGCATCCTTCTGGACTGAACATCTCTTCACACATCCTCTCTACGGAGTAGTACTACACGGCTGTTCGCTTCACCCAATGCCTGTGTCTATGTGTTGACGTTGTGTATTTTATGTTTGCCCTATTATGTATTTTCTTTTCATGAATGATCTGTGTCTACTGTACACAGATCAATACTTTTCACTGTATCTCAGTACACGTGACAATAAACAAATCCAAATACACCAGAGAATCCAGCCCCTCACAACGGAATGGTCACAGTGAAAGAGGCAGCTTCACCTGCAGCCATCTGGGATGGCAACTTACAAAGTTAACATGGATACTTCCAAAGGCTCATGGGAAATATTGCCAATACAGGATTCAGGCAATCTCAGAGCCTGAATGTATGTTTGCTGACAGAGAAACAGACAGTATCGATACCCCGAGCCGATTGCATTCTAATGACCCATTTCCCAGGACAAAGGACTGGTGCTCAGGTATCAGATACAATTCCAGACACATCAGCGCCTCTCCCTTCACCCAGGAAGCCCAAACAGCCAAGGTCAATGACCGCTCAGGACATGCCCAGCCATTAATGCACCCGCCCTTTTATTGGCTCAAATCGAAGGCAGTGATCGAAGCCGGCCGAATTATTGGATCCAAAGCTAAGGACTGCCCAAAAGAGCGCAAAATCCCAAAGGATAAAGAGAGACACTGCCATGTGGTCGATCTCTTTCGGCCCGGGCACACCGGCACTCTTCGGCCCGGCCGATACCTGAAGCCAACTGCAGCCAACCACGACCAGAAACAAGTTCAAGATCAACGATCGCTACAGGCAGATGAGCTCAGCAGAACCGAAGTTACTTCTCCAGACCCAGCCACTCCAGATCCGAACAAAGGCCTTGTTCCTCTGCCAAAGCTGGGTGCCTGAAAGTTACGTACCGCTAGTTGTAGTGTTCGGTGTAGTTTACCTTGTCGTGTTTTTATGTTGCATGTGTGAGTTCATCTTGTGTGTAAATAAACCATTATTGAACTTGAACTAACTGACTGGTTGTTGGGTCTTTGATCAGTATCCGGTTGAACCCTGTGGTGGTATTACCTGATACCTGGCGACTCTGAAAAACAATATTACTCGATATTAAGAAAGGCAACATTCATGGCGTCCCGGTGCAGAATTGGCAACAGTTATTAATGACGCTCGAGGGATAGTATTCTACTCATCAGTAATTGGCGAGTCTGACGGGACTTGACCTAAAAGTGATTTTGTCACTTCGTGAGAACTCACAAAACTTTGAATCAGAAACCCAATTGGAAAAGTGAAAGAAACCACACGTTTAAGACCCGTATTGATCAAACCTCCAAGATTCGGAAGTGTGTGGTAATTTGCATGCGTACTGACAGGGATATAAGGTAAACTCATTAGATTTTGTTGCGTAAAACTATCGGGAGATTTGTGGACCGGAAAATAGCTTAGGCCATACCCGCTGTTTGCATCGCCGCACTGTACCCCTCTGTCCCAAATTTAGGACACAGAAAACAGATAATTGGAGAAAAGGCAGCAAAGGCAATGGAACGCCCTATGGACCCACTGGACTCCGAGGTTGCAGCGACCAATAAAGCAGAGCAGTGTCCCATATGGGAAGAGGAACTGAGGAAATACTGAGGACACAGAAGAAGAATTTAGGGGAAGTTCGTAAGCCGATGGCAGTCGTGTCCTGTCTGGCACAATTACGAGGCACAGAGGAGGTCGTCAGGACGCTCCGCATACAGCTTGTAGAGAAAGAGGAGAAGAGTGAGGGAAACGTTAGCAAGCGTGAAAACGTTAATGAGCAACTCCTAGAGCAGCTAGCAGCAAACGACAAGGAGATGGCTGATGTCAAACGGGAACACCAATCTTGTCCAGTTCACCTAAGCAGCTTTCAGACACAGTATGATAAGGCCGACCAAGATACACAATGCACAGTCTTGGTACGCGATGAGACGGAACAACAGGTAGAACAGTTTAACAAGCAAGGCGAAGGCTTAAAGGCAGCCTTACGAGCACTCCACAGTTCCACTGCAGAACAAAGGCAGCGTTCGGTCGACCAAATGCAGGCAGCAAATTTCAGTCACTGTTCTCAGTGAAACATCGTTTGAGAGACACCATTGGAGCACATTTAGACCAGGAAGATGGCCCCGATTGGCAGATACTCAATGAAACTGCCTATTGGTCCGTGGAAGATGCCAAAAAATCAGAATAGAGCCCCCCAGACCCCGAGAAAGAAAGCCCGGCATCACCGACTGCACAGGCGGCACACAGCCCCATGAATCCAGTCACCACGCAGTTCAAGTCACCGATTGATGACGAACCCGATTTCGTGTACACCACCGCATTATCCATCACACAATTGAGAGATGCCTGCGCCAAATTGAACCATTCCAACCCACAGCAGACCCACACCATTTATTTGAGCGATGAAGACAACAGACAGTCATGTACGGTCTGGACGAACGGAAGTGAAACTTATAGTGATGAGCCGTGATGCATCCGTTTGTTCCGCACTACCCGATCCACAGAATGCAGGAGGAGGAAGCCTCCAGGAGATGAAGGCAGCTATTTTAAATGCAATTGGGCATAATAGAGGAGACCCCGTAGAAGGTCTAAATCACTGCAGGCAAAAGAAAGGGGAGCATCCGACTGCACATGTAGGTCCATTTGGATCAATTTTAAAGCGGTATTTGGACATTTAGTCCGCACACACTTAAATGTTGAAAACACAACTAAATGAACCCATATTTTCGTCTCCCATGCCACAGAAGCAGGTCAAAAAATCTGTGCGAATTATGACCCCCTCAGACGCCACTCACAATGAAGTGTGGGTTCTAAAGAGGCTTTCTAGAGCTTGGGAACATCCCTGCATAAAAAGGCAGAGCAGGAGAAAGTTGAAGCAAACATGAATCCAGTAAGGACACATGAGGACCCCGCATGGCTAAACGAGGGCAGACATGACGGACAGCACCACAGAGCACAGAGAATCTGATAATTGCGGAAAAAAGGGACATTACGCCCGCGAACCGGCAACAGAATCAGCAGGCGAACGCCCCACAGAGGAACAAGGCCAGGTCTATACACAGTATTAGCGCCCGCCCGGACAATTCGGCCACAAATAGTACATATTGACAGTGTTCGGACTCCCCAACTTGAGTCTGTGACACACTCTGGGACCAGGCAGGTAGACCAGTAGTCACAGACAAAGTCCGGGGACACCCCAGAGAGTTCCTTTGGGACACAGGAGGGTCCCGCACCACTTTAAACTCCTCCGCAATGTTTCACCCAGGTAAATGGCCCACTACAGAAACGATCCTTCTCAACAGATTTACAGGACATATCCAGCAGGGATATATTACGGATCCCGTAGATATCCAAATCGGAACGATTAATGCCAAGCACCCCGTTGTTTTAGTAGGTTTGCCCCGAACAGCAGAACACATTTTAAGGTTCAACTTCATGAGTTCACACAAGCTTTCCTTCGACGCCGTGAATAGGTGTGTTTAGAAAATGGCTAGAGCAGCGACAGCCCCCGCCACGCCCACAGTAGGAGACGACAAACAAAGAATCTGCTCAGTAGGAGACTATTGGTTTGATCCGCAAGCCATTAGTACAGATAGGACTATTAGAGAGGTTCTAAGAAACACAAAGCATCCTTCGTCCAGCACAAGCACGACTGTGGAAACATTCCGGGAACCGTTGCCATTACAGGTCCCGTTCCCAAGCCCCAGAAACAATATGGCTTCCCACAGCAAGCCGAGGGAGAAATTGCAAAGGTAATTCAAAGTTTGCTAGACCAAGGTGTAATTCGGCCTGTAACCTCAACAAACAATGCCCCAATTTGGCCCGTAAGAAAATCGGACGGTTGATGGAGACTGACCATCGATTACAGAGACTCAATAAAGTAACTCCATTAGCAGCCCCCACCATTGCCACGAGTCTTGAGACAATGCTGAAGCAGGGACTACAGTTAAGGTAGTTTACAGTGCTGGACATTAGCAATGGCTTCTGGTCCATTCTATTTAGCAAACAATTGCCAATAAAAATTTGCCTTCACGTTCCAAGGGCAGCAATATACGTGGACATGCTTCCACAACTCCTTCTCCATTTTCCACCGACAATTGGCAAATGGATTATCCAAATTATCCCGATCCGAATGCCTCATTAAGTATGTGGCCGACTTGCTCCTCCAAACTGAGACTAAGGGAGAGCACATTTCGCTCCTTTCTGAACTATTAGGTCTCCTATACTCAATTGGATGTAAAGTCAACCCGAAAAATGTCCAAATCCTAAAACAAAGGCCTTTTATTTAGGCACAGATATCACGCACGGAGAAACAGAGATAGAGCAAAAACGAAATGATTCGATTGTTAAATTGCCCTTTCCCCATAATGTCACTGCACTCCGGACATTTATAGGACTGGTTGGTTATCGCAGGAACCATATAGGCGGCTTTGGCACCAAGCCAGCCCCATTTTCCCAACTCCTAAAAAAGAACACCCCTTGGGAATGGCTTCCACAGCATACGGATACCATTGATACATTAAAACGTGCCCCAGATAGAGCCCCCGCTTTGCAGCTACCAGACCCGCACTCCCCATAGGCCATAGAAGTAGCGACCACCGACCAAACCCTATCAGCCGCACACTCCAAGAAAGGCACGATCGTTGAGGACCCGGAGCCTCTGCCTCACGAGTTTTGGACCCAGTGGAGCAAGGATTTTCAGCCTGCGAAAGGCACTTGCTCCCAGTTTTTTGGGCTGTTCAGTACTTCGCATACATGACGGGCCTCAACCCCATAACGATTTTAACCCAGCACACCCCAACGCAACTACAGTTAGGTGGTAGGTTAAAGGACGGTTCAGTGAGCCAGATTAGAACAGCGCGTTTCACCCTACACTTACAAGGAAGAGACATCGCAGTAAAAAGGACAAACACACACACATTTTAGCAGATAATTTGCAGTCTGCAGGAACCCCACATGAGTGTGAAATCATCGCAGCCAGGCACAACACAGGGCCCTTTATCCCTAAATCGCTATCCACAAGAACAGAGAACCCAGCCCACGGATAAATCTTTAAACATTTATGTAGATGGCTCCTCCACCGTTGATAATGGAAAAGGGATTACAGGATGTGGCATATATGTGGAAGAGGCGCAGGGACGCGCATTAGAGGAGATATCACTGAAATGACCAGGACATTTAGGATCACAGGCAGCCGAGTTGCAGCCATGGCAGACATAGGGCAGCACCCAGATTCTTTCCCGACCCCCGCAGTTATATATTCAGACAGTTTATATCTCTGTAACAGTTTGACGGAATTCCTGCCCCTGTGGGAGTCTAGGGGTTCATATCCGCCGACGGTAAACCCCTACGCTCGGCGCCATTACTGAAGCACATTCTGGAAACAGCTAAAGACCGCAAATATGGCATAATAAAGGTCCGAACCCACCCTCGTTCCTCCCCATCCAGTAACGTAAAAGCAGACGCCCTAGCAAAAGCAGGAACACCACACGGTCACTTTTGGCAATCCCCGAGAGTGCCCCAGTACACGCAGTCCATGTCTCACAGACGAAGATCCAAGATTTAGCACAGGCCCAAAAAGCAGACGACACTCTTCAACAAATGTTAAACGGTAGCTTCCCAGCTCCCTAGGACAAATTCATGGACACACTGACGGCACAGGACGGAATCATTGTAAAGAATGGAATTTATGTGGTTCCCCAGCCAGGGGAGGAAACAGATTATTTGTCAATTTCATGACGGACACGGGCATCAGGGGATAGAAACCGCCATTGCCCTCTTTAGACCTCTGCGCTAGTGGCCCGGTTTAAAAGCAGACGTCACACATTACTATTGTTTAATTTGTGCTCAGAACAACGCAGACAGATACGCCAGAAAAATACGCAAGGCACACCCGCCCTATTAATGGCCCATGGAGCAATTTACAGATAGATTATATTGGTCTCCTCCCACCCCCACCCCCATGTGTTGGTGGTGATCAACACCTTCAGGAAATGGGTGGAAGCATTTCCCTCCAGGAAAAACACGGCTAAGGCAACAGCCAAGATTTTAACACAGCGAATATTTACACTCTGGGGAATCCCCGCAGCATTGAATCGGACCAAGGTTCGCATTTTGCAGGAAGAGTGATGCAGAACGTTTTGAAAATCTTTGGGATAAAACAAAAATTCCATATTGCCTATCACCCACAATCCAGCGGCATTGTGGAACGTATGAACAGAACGCTAAAAGCGACTATCGGGAAAATGGTGTAACAACACAACCATACATGGGACACAGTTCTCCCATTTGCACTTATGTTTATTAGGAACACGGGATCAAGTTCCACAGGTTTCACCCCCCGCCCCACCCCACCCCCTCCCCCAACACCCTTATGACCGGACGACCCATGAAAGGAACTGACTATTGATTGGGATTTGATTTCGCCAGCCCCACAGTTCCCGCCCTCACCCACGAAAAAGCAATCCAACAGGTAATGGATAATGTTAAGGCAGCCCAGCTTGCTGCAGCTGTCCGACTAGGAGCCAGCAAAAAGCAGAGTAAGTCCTGCTTTGATAAAACGGTGCACCGAATAGAGAATACAGTCGGTCAGCAGGTGATGATTTCCCTATATAACCCCAGTTCATTCCTCTCCACTAAATTTGCAGGACTATATCTCAGATAAAGTAAGCCCCTCAGTATATAAAATAACATATCCAAATGGAAAGTCATGATGGTTTCATATCAACCAACTTAAGGTTTATGGAACCCAGTGTAGCCACTCACACCACGTCTCCCTACCAAAAGGAGACGACTACGCCCCGCCCACTGACAACCTAGTCCGACCCTCACCCAGCCAGGACAGCACGTTAACAGACCCGACCTTGTCCCCGCCCCCAGGAACAACTGTCCACCTTAAACTTGATCCGGACGAGAGTGACAGCCCCCAGAGCTGTTTGAAATTAATGACCAATGGCACAACCCGCCAGGCCCCAGTCGCTCCAGCCCCAGGAACCCCGAGCAAGATGTGCTTGGCCCCTCGCACCCTTCCATTGCCGCATCCAGACTGCCGATAGAAATTTGCCCTTTGCAGCTACTGCCCCACAGGACAGGTAACAATGGCACCGCGATAACTCTTGTCAGTTGACAAGGAATGCTAATTTTGGATAAAAGCAAATTACTGCAGATGCTGCAATATGAAACGAAAGGGAAAATGCTGGAAAATCTCAGCAAGTCTGGCAGCATCTGTATGGAGAGAAAAGACTAACGTTTCGAGTCCGATGACTCTTTGTCAAATGATGATTTGGAATCCACGACGGCCCACGCGGCCACGGCATAAAAACGTCGGACACGAGTTAGGCAACTGGGAGATGGTGATGGCTCAGAGTTGGACTGACGACTCTTTTTGAAATGGAACCCTGAGGTGTCCAGATGATGCAGAATAGAAACCGATTGAGATTTATGGTGTTCAATTTTCTGATGGAGCCAGCCCGCCTTCATTATTTTGAATTTCTTGACACAGTTTCATCTTTCGGTCTCAGATGTTTTACGTAATGTCGTCCTTCCGCTTAATTTCTTGATGCAGTCATGATTACTCATCAGCACATTCTTGCAGTCCATTTGTTACAAACTCTTTCCGCTCGTGTAAGGTCATGCAGGCAGTGGAGTAACGACACTAATCCCCGCCCTGTCTGAGGATCCCCAAAGGGCTGGTTTAGAACAGGGATAAATCGCTGGATTTGAAAGCAAACCAAGGCAAGCCAACAGCACAGTTCAATTCCCGTACCAGCCTCCCCGAACAGGCGCCGGAATGTGGCGACTAGGGGCTTTTCACAGTAACCATTTGAAGACTACTTGTGCCAATAAGCGATTTTCATTTAATTTCACAATCGGTCAGCCAAGCTCGGGCAGCGGAGCAACAGCACTGACCACCACACTACCCGGGGATCCCACCCATTCTTGCGCTGCCGCAGCTCATACGCACCCCGCGTTCCCATCACTGATTTGGAAAATATTTTTTGGAAACTCTTTACTGTCTCTGACAGGTCTTTGTTTCCCCTGCTCTGTTCTATTTTCCGTGTGATTTAAAGGATGCTCTTTGCCGCAGTCTCTGCACTCGACTTTGGTTTCCGGCGACCCTTCGGCCGCTAAACCCAACTACTATTTACATGTTCAACACACTTGGTTGAAACAAACTTTCTTTTATTACACAACGCATCGACCACAAGCTACACTTTAACAACATGTTCTTTTCGGATGTCTTGTCTCCAAACTGGTTGGTTAAAAAAAAAATGATGGAGTCACACATGGTGACAATTCTAACGAGAATTAAGGAGAATTGGACAGACAAACGAGGTATTAAACAAAGGTAATAACAGATATTATGCTTGTAGCCCCAGGAATAGACGAGGACACAAAGAACAAAAGACAAGATGAAGACAGAACTGATGAGCTCCATCATAATCATCGTTGGATCACTACAGTTGCGCACTTCGCCGGCCGCTGTAACGCTCACCACTCTGGCACCAAACACAATAATACAATGTGAGACCCCCAGCCCGGACATCACACCTCACATTGAAATAAACATTGATACCCTCACAAGGTGCGATAATATCATAAAATGGTATTCCCTCTCATACACAGTAGAAGCCCTATTAGTTACTGCAGTACTCTGCAGTATCGTTCAAACACTGAGACTGGGATATGGTGGAGGAGAGCCGCCCACTCCCCGATATGTACACTCCGAGCCCCCCTTGTTCGACTTCAACACTCCTTTTGAACAATTTCTGATGAATAAAGATTGCATTTTCGGTAAATGTAATAAGTGAAGCAGGAATGTGATGTTGCTCTCGTTTAAAACATTTGTACTGCAATAAAAGTTATTTTAGGTTATCAGTTAGCAGCATGTGTAGTTTAGGTAAGGACAGTTAGAGGGTCCCCTTTGTGTAAATAAGTTAAATATGTAATGATTAGATGTTTGATAGTGCCCCTTTAGAATTCATGAATCTGTAATGTGTTAAAAACTTAGGTAAATACTCCAATACAGAGGGCAGAGTAGTATAGAACCTGTCCCTGACCAAGGATACCAGGAACCCCAAAGAACAGATGAAGGATCCACCACGTTTCGTGTTTTGGATCAAGAGGACGGATTGTAGCCATATGGGATGGCCACTTACAAAATAAACATGGATACTTGCAAAGACTCAAGGGAAAATGGCCAATACAGGATTCAGGCAAACTCAGAGCCTGAATGTATGTTTGCTGACAGAGAAACAGACAGTATCGAAACCCCCAGCCGATTTGCATTCTATTGGCCCATTTCCCCAGGTTAAAGGTCTGGTGCTCAGGTATCAGATACAATTCCAGACACATCAGCGCCTCTCCCTTCACCCAGAAAACCGAAACAGCCAAGGTCAACGACCGCTCAGGACATGCCCAGCCGTCAAGGCACCCGCCCCTTTATTGGCTCAAATCGAAGGCAGTGATCGAAGCCGGCCGAATTATTGGATCCAAAGCTAAGGACTGCCCAAAAGAGCGCAAAAACCCAAAGGATAAAGAGAGACATTGCCACGTGTTTGATCTCTTTCGGCCCGGGCACACCGGCACTCTTCGGCCCGGCCGATACCTGAAGCCAACTGCAGGACCACGACCAGAAACAAGTTCAAGATCAACGATCGCAACCAGATGGATTAAGTACAGTTAAGTACAGGTTGTTGTAGTGTTTGGTGCAGTTTACCTTGTTGTGGGTTTATGTTGCATGTGTGAATTCATCTTGTGTGTAAATAAACCATTATTGAACTTGAACTAACTGACTGGTTGTTGGGTCTTTGATCAATATTCGGTTGAACCTTGTGATGGTATCATCTGATACCCATTGACTCTGAAAAGCAATATTACTCGATGTTAAGAAAGGCCACATTGTTGGCGGCTCCGGTGCAGAATTGGCAACACTTATCAGTGACGCTTCTGGAATAGTATTCCACTCATCAAAATCGGCAACACCCCACAGAGTTCAGTGGAAGCAGCCAGAGAAACACACTGAAAATTGGACCTGAATCACTGAATGGTCACAGTCGATGATGGATGTAGAGTTGTGGCTGATGATGTGCGAGTGGACAGCACCCTTTCTGTTATTGTTAGTTGATCAATGTGAGCAACACAGTCCAGTGTTTGGAAAGTGGGCGCACGCAAACTAAAAAATATTTTCTTTCACTGATGCAAATGTCGTCATCTGTTTTTTCATGTCTTTCAAAAAAATAAACCATGTTGCAACCTGAACATCCCTGAGGTAATTCCACAGAGTATAAGTGAAGATATTTGTGAATAAATACCCTCAGTGCATAAGACAGAGAGACGGCCAGCAGCACAAAGGGACACACAACTTCACACCGAAAACGATGGAATCATTATATCTCGCTGAGAAAATATTCTACACAATCCTTGCTGTTGTTGGAGTTCCTGGTAAGTGTCTAACACCAATGAAACTGTGTAAACCAGTGGTTTTAATCCCTTTCATCAACGGAACATAAACCTCTGGCAGTAACTGGCATGCTCTCCGACCAATGAAGTTATTGTATTTAATGGCATCTTTTGCAATGTTAGATTGGATCTCAGTGAAGGCAGGAAATGTTTAGTGGGAGTAAGAATCATATCGCACTGAGTGTGGGTCACTAACCAGAGTGGAATATGTGACAGCAGTGAACAAGTATTACTGGAAGTATCTGTCCGTGTGGAATTGTACTGAGTGTGGGTCACTAACCAGAGTGGATTTTCTGATCCAATTATCCTAGATGGATAATAGATATACTGGGACTCTCTGCCCGTGCAGCATTGTGTTGTGTGGGGGTCAGGAACTGGAATTAAATTAGTTTGTTCTTCAGAGTGGATGCAGTAACTTATTTCGCCATCTCTGCCAACTCCAGCATGATGCCATGTTCGGACTCACCTTCACCTCTCTCTTCTGCACCTCTCCCCCTCCACCGCTGCAACACCCCCTTCACCGGACTGCCGCCACCCACCCCCCGCACCCAGGTTTTTGCATTTCATTGGTACTGCTCCTACTTGACACCCAAGCCCACTCCTGCATCACGCCGAGCACCCCTTCCTCTTTCAATAGCTCCTTCCCGTACAGACGCAGAACATGCCAGTACTTCCCCTTTCCCTCCTCCTGTCTCGGGCGGACTGGGGCTGGATTAGCACAGTGGGCTAAACAGCTGGCGTGTAATGTAGAGCAGGGGCAGCAGCGCCTGCTCAATTCCCGTACCGACCTCCCCTAACAGGTGCCAGAATGTGGCGATTAGGGGCTTGGAAAGAGACAGATTAGCACAGTGGGCTAAACAACTGGCTTGCAATTCAGGACAATGCAGAAGAAGACTAGCAGCGTTGGTTCAAATCCCGTACCGGCCACCCCGTATAGGCGCCGGAATGTGGCGACTAAGGCCTTTTCATAGTAACTTAATTTGAAGCCTACTTGTGACAATAAGCAATTATTATGATTATATTAAGATTCAAGGCAGCAAACATTCCTTCCAGTTGAAGCAGTGTTTCGCTGGTGCTCCCTGCATGTCTGGTCCATTGTACTCACTTCACCCAATGCGGTGCCCTCGATATTGGGGGCAATAAATGCAAACTGGGTGACCGTTTTCTGGAGCGTCTTCAATCAGCAAGAGTGACTCCAACCTTCCCGTTTTCTCTCATTGTAACCCAGCGCCTCGTTCTTGTGCCCACATGTCTGTCCTTGGCCTGCTGCAATGCTCCAGTGAAGCCTGACACAAGCTGGAGGATCAGCGTCTCGTCTTCCAATTCAACACGTTCCTGCCCTCAGAACTCAACATTAATTTGAACAGCTTTAGATTGTGCCCATTGTTCTCCATTTTAACACCCTTATTTTTGTTTCATCGCTTTGTTCTAATCCAATGCAGCAGGTCCGAATCAGGAGAGAGTCTATTCCTGGCAAGTGAACCCTGGGGAATGTCCAATGTGGGAGAGGAAAAATAATTGAGAAAATATTGATAGGGATTGTTTCCAAACTGGGAGAGGATGTATCCCTGGGAATAACGTGACCTGGGGATGTTTGCATCAATGCGATGGTCTATCCCTGGGATAATAGTGCCTTTTGACTGACTGAACCTAGAGGGGGTCTATTTCTTGGGATAACCTTCTGCGTCTTTTCCAAAGCGGCAAAGTGACCCTTCCAGTTGAGGTGCGAGGGAAAAAAGCACTATTCCTGGGAACTCTGTGATCTGGAGTTTGCCTGAAGCTGGAGCGGATCTATTCCTTGGAAGAGTCAGTCGTGTGAATGTTGGAAAACTGGAGTTGGTCAATTCCTGGCGATAGGGGTATGTGGTGATATGCATCGCTGTAGATACACAGGGGGCTAATGTAAGTACACGGAGACTAGACAGACTGTCTCCACTAGAGGGAGCACCAGAGAAATGACACACAAACTTTCAACCAATAGGTCAGTAAGATAGGACACGACCAATGGGCGTTCACGATCCACACAGAGTTGACACTACAACAGGAGGGCATTACACCAACCCATATAAAAAGAACACAGAACACATGCTCTTCCTCTTTCCAGTGGAGACAGTGAGTACAGACACAGGGTTGATTGAACATCACACCCACCATGTGGATTGTAGCAGACTGGTTCGTCAGTCTGAGTGGCTATAGAAGGATTGACAGTAGAGTCGAATCAAAGTAGGAGAATTGTTAATAGTTCAATAAATGTGTTGTAGCTATATCCACGTCTGAACCTTCCTTTGTCAGAGTGCACATCAAGGAAGCAGCTTATGCTAAGTCAAGACCATAACGAGACAGTGTCCTCGGAATAGTCCAACTCTGGAGAGAGTCTGTTTCCAGGATGAATGCACTCTGGAGATGATCTAAATCTGGAGGGGGCCTATTCCTGGGAAATCTCTGTCCAGGTGGCTGTGGTTCATTGTATGTCTATTCCTTGGAAGAGGGTGTCAGGTACAGTGTTTCCTGGGATGGAAAACTGATAGGGGCGATTGTGGGGGGGGGGGGGGGGGGCTGTGGGGTGAGGGTGGACATATGGGCTTAAGTAGGTGCTCTTTCTAAGAGCCGGTGCAGTCTCAATGGGCTGAATGGCCTCCTTCTGCACTGTAAATTATATGTCTATGATTCTGGTGCCCTGATTGGTGTCAGAATTTGGAAGGTGAGTATCAGAGGGAATCACGTACCCAGCAAATGTTCTGGAGACTGGACAGGCTATACGCAGCCCTGATCATCAACTGGGGAGGACCTGAACCTGTTTTAGTTTCCCATTAATCATAGACGATTCCAATAATCCAGGAGTGGTGTCGAACTCCATTCGGATTTCAGGCGAGGGAAAGGACCACTCCGGGGTGTGGTCCGATAAAAAGGTGTGAGAGGGTTGAGACTGCCTATTGACAATCTTTGTATCTGGTTTGGGAAACACGGTCAGTCCAAGTTAACTCTGGAAAACAGGTGAACATAGAAATATACGCTCACTCATAGGTATTTAAATCAGGAACATTTTCATCCTGACAGGTCTGTTGTTCACAGTTTTGTGAACTCCTCCCCCTTCTCAACCTCTCGCGTTGCATTTTCTACTTCCCAGTCAGCAATTTAAATATCTGTCCCCACTCCTCCACCAACACCACCCGCCACCCCCCATCCACCCCCTGCCCGTGTGATTGATTCTGAAATGTTGACCTTCCTGGTCGGTGAATGTTTAGTCAGTCATTTAAAGGCTCTTTTCCCTCTTCTCTCGGACAGTCAATTTGCTGGGAATTGCGATCCTGTGTCGGGGAAAGTGTGGCCTCTCGACCTGCAGCACTTGCTACCTGGTGTCCATGGCAACTGCGGATCTATTATTTAGTATCATGGACCCGATACTTAATCAGATGAATTCTTATTTTTTCCCCCGGTGTTTCCTGGACTTCACCCCTGTGTGTAGTGTTAAACATGTCCTTCAGGCTGAAGTCACAGACTGTTCTGTCTGGTTCACCGTCACTTTTACCTTTGATCGATTTGTGGCCATTTGCTGCCAGAAGCTGAAAACTAAATACTGCACCAGGAAGACTGCGGCTGTGATTCTGGCAACGACCAGCATCCTGCTTTTTACAAAAAACATCCCTTGGTACTTTACAACGGAACCCGGAATGATAATTGACAATGTTGCCTGGTTCTGTGATACAAAGGCAAGCTACTGGACAGATCCCCGATGGATTGTCTTTTCCTGGTTTGATCAGATTTTAACCCCATTGATCCCATTTGGTTTAATCCTGTTGATCAACGCTCTGACAGTCAGGCACATTTTAGTGACCAGTCGAGTCCGTCAGGGACTCAAGACTCAGAGGACGGGAGAGAATCGCAGTGACCCGGAGATGGAGAGCAGGAGGAAGTCAATGATTTTACTCTTCACCATATCTGGAGCTTTCATTCTCCTCTGGTCGGCGCTTGTTATAAGATTTTTCTATTTAGATTTGGCAGAATTCAGATACCTCACCAATCCTCAATTTATTTTCCAACAAGCTGGGCAAATGCTGCTGAGTTTAAATTGCTGCACAAACACATTTATTTATGCGGTGACTCAGACCAGGTTCAGGGAGCAGATCAAGATCGCGGCGAAATATCCTGTTACATCAATCATTCAATTCATTGAAAAGCAAAACGAACCGACAGACAATCACAGCTGAGCTGACGGACTGACACCTCTCAGCCATTCAGCAGCTTCAGCCGCTGACAGTCAACCTCCATAGCCAATCGAGGAGCTCATTGCGTCGTCTGACAGAGAGGTTCACCAATCAGGGAGCTTTACCTGCTGACTGTGAGTCACAAAAGCCAATCAGAGACAAGCTGCCCCGCTACCAATCCGGCCTCCTCCAACATTCGCCGCCTCTAACATTCTACACCCTCTAATAATAATAATCTTTATTGTCACAAGTTGGCTTATATTAACACTGCACTGGAGTTCCTCTGAAAATACCCACATTCCGCCACGTGTTCATAGAACATACAACATAGAACTGTACAGCACACTACAGGCCCTTCGGCCCACAATGTTGTGCCGAACTAGTCTGAAGGTAAGATCAAATCAACCGACTCCTAATCATTCTAGTGCACTCCATATGCCTATCCAATAACCGCTTGAAAGTTCCTAAAGTGTCTGACTCTACTGCCATAGCTGGGAATGCGTTCCACGCCCCAACCACTGTCTGAGTAAAGAACCTACCTCTGACATCCCTCCTATACCTTCCACCATGAAACTTATAGTTATGCCCCCTCCTGAAAGCTACAACCACCCGAGGAAAAAGTCGCTCAACGTCCACTGTATCTATCCCGCTCATCATCTTCTACACCTCAGTTAAGCCACCTCTCATCGTCCTTCGCTCCAATGAGAAAAGCCCTAGCTCCCTCAACCTTTCCTCAGAATACCCACCCACCAATCCAGGCAAATCCTGGTAAATCTCCTTTGCGCCCTTTCCAATGCTTCCACATCCTTCCTATAATGAGGTGACCAGAACTGCACACAATACCCCAAATGTGGTCCAACCAACGTCTTGTACAGTTGCAGCATGACCCCACGGCTCTTAAACTAAATCCCCCTGTTAATAAATACTAACACACTAATGGCTTTCTTCACGGCTCTATCCACTTGGGTGGCAACTTTCAGAGATCTATGGGCATGAACTCCGAGATCTCTTTGCTCCTCCACATTCATCAGAACCCTGCCGTTAACCATGTAATCCGCATTCAAAGTTGTCCTCCCAAAATGAATCACCTCACACTTATCCGCGTTAAACTCAATCTGCCACTTTTCAGCCCAGCTCTGCATCCTATCAATTTCGCTTTGCAGCCTTGAAAAGCCTTCCCCATTATCCACTACCCCACCAATCTTGGTGTCATTAGCAAATTTACTAACCCAACCTTCAAATCCACCACCCAAGTCATTGATAAAAATCACAAATAGCAGCGGACCCAGCACTGATCCCTGTGGTACACCGCTGGTAACTGGGCTTCAGGATGAAAATTTACCATCTACCACCACTCTTTGTCTTCTTTGTGATAGCCAGTTACTGATTTGTGACGACCGCACTTAACCAAAATCTGCATGGCAATATTTTCCTCCACATCTCTGTTACTGTTTCGGGGGCTATAGTAAACTCCTAACAAAGTGACCGCGCCTTTTGTATTTCTAACTTCAGCTCACACTACCTCGGTAGACAGATCCTCCTCAAACTGCCTTTCTGCAGCCATTATACGATCCTTGATTAACAATGCTACTCCTCCACCTCTTTTACCACCTTCCCTAATCTTACTGAAACATCTAAACCCCGGAACCTCCAACAACCCCATTCCTGCCCCTGTTTGATCCACGTCTCCGTAATGGCCACAACATTGTAGTCCCAGGTACCAATCCATGCTTCAAGCTCACCAACCTTATTGCTGATGCTCCTCGCATTGAAGTAGACACACTTCAAACCACCTTCATGCCTGCAGGTCCACTCTTGTGACCTTGGTAGCGTTCTCAGTACTGCACTACCCTCAACTTCCTGAACTCCAGCAACGCTCTCTCGTGGACTACAAATCAGTTTCCCATCCCCCTGCCAAATTAGTTTAACCACACCCCATCCTCCCCTAAGAGTTGTAGAAATTTCCCTTCCAGGATATTGGTGCCCCTCTGGTTCAGGTGTAATCCATCCTGTTTGCACAGGTCCCACCTTCCCCGGAATGTGCTCCAATTATCCAATTAACTAAAACCCTCCCTCCTACACCATCCCTGTAGCCACGTGTTTAACTGCACTCTCTCCATGTTCCTCACCTCGCTAGCACGTGGCACTGGCAGCAAACCAAAGATGACAACACGGTCTGTCCTGGCTCTCAGCTTCCACCCTCGCTCCCTGAATTTCTGTTTTAAATCCCCGTCCCTTTTCCTACCTATGTCGTTGGTACCTATGTGTACCACAACTTGTGGCTGCTCCCCCTCCCCCTTAAGGATCCTGAAAACACGATCAGAGACGTCACGGACCTTGGCATCCGGGAGGCAACACACCAACCGTGAGCCTCAATCGTTGGCACAGAACTGCCTATCTGTACCTCTAATTATAGAGTCTCTAATAACTAATGCTCTCCTGCTCTTCCCCTTCCTTTCTGAGCCACAGAGACCTGGTCACCCTGGCTTACCTCTGGTAGCCCCCCCCCCCCCCCGCTCCACCCTCCAACAGTATCCAAAATTGAATAACGGTTATTGAGGGGAACAAGCGCAGGGGAACCCTGCACTGACTGCTTCTTCCCCCTCCGTTTAAACATCACCCAGCTACCTTCGTTCTTAGGAGTAACTACATCCCTGTAGCTTCTATCTATAACAGACTCTGCCTCCCGAATGATCCTCAGTTCAAACAGCGCCAGCTCCCGAATACGGTTTTGAAGAGCTGGAGATGGGTGCACTTCCCGCAGGTGAACTCAGCAGGGCCTCTGACGGTGTCCCTCACCTCGAACATCCTGCAGGGGGAACGTTGCACTGTCTTCTCTGCCATTCCTTCCATTTATCCACTTGACAATTACAGAGAAAAGAAAATACCTGATTTTCACACTCCCCGACAGTAGCTTTCAACTTGCCCCCCCCCCCAGTCTGCCCTCACTGAGAGCTCCTTTTAGTCACAGGGAATGCACCTGAGGCAAATCACTCCCCGCAACAGCCAATCAGCATCGCCGCTCTGCCACCCTCTGCAGGTCGAAGTACACAGAGGGAAATTCAGAATGTCCAATTCACCTATCAGTATGTCTTTCGGGACATGTGGGAGGAAACCGCAGCACCCGTAGGAAACCCACGCAGACACGGGGAGAATGTGCAGACTCCGCACAGACAGCGACCCAAGTCGGGAATCAAACCTGGGACACAGGAGCTGTGAAGCAACAGTGCTAACCACTGCCTACCATGCCGCCCATTCTTTCCCTCTAACATTCTCCCCCTCTAACGTTCTTTCAAACAAATATTCTTCTTTCAACATGTCCCCGTACCAGCGTCACCGAACAAGCGCCGGAATGTGGCGACTTGCTGCATTTCACAGTAACGTTATTTGAAGTCAACTTGTGACAAGAAGCGATTTACATTTCATTTCATTTCCCCACCCAGACATCCTAACTTCACATTTCCCCCCCAACTTTCTTTCCCGCCAACATTCTGCCCGCCCCCAACATTCTGCCCCCCAACATTCTTACCCCCAACATTTTTCTTCCCAAACAGTCATTCCCCCTAATATTTACACCTCTTCCAACATACATTTCTCCCCGTTCAGCCCTTCCCCGTAAAACCCTCCTCAACTCTGTCCCTCTCTATCAATCCCCCTGCGACTCTGCCCGTCCCTCCCTATCCCCTCCTCAATGCTCCCCGTCCCTCCCTAAAGTCCCATTTCTAGAATTCCCCCTCAGACCCCTCTGTGTTCGGAGATACAGAGACTCCTGTACACCCCAAAACAGACCCTAACCCTTTGAGTGGAAATTCCCCAGGCTACTCTGTGTGTGTAAGAAAGACATGTCAAAATGTATTGTTATTTTTCTCTCTGGTTATTGCTCTTGTTCGAGGATTCCTCGCCGGGAATGAACTCTCTCTTTGCATTGTCAAATGTTCAAAATAAAGAAAGATGGAAATTGATTCAAACCAAGCAAAGCATTATTGAAACAGGCACAGCAAGATCCCAGGACTCCGCTCACTCACTGATACATACAACATACATAAGGAGGCCATTCGGCCCATCGAACCTGCAACGACACACTGAAGCCCTCACTTCCACACTATCCACATAACCCAATAACCTTTTTGGTCACAAAGGGCAATTTATCATGGCCAATCCACCTAACCTGCACGTCTTTGGACTGTGGGAGGAAACCGGAGCACCCGGAGAAAACCCACGCAGATACGGGGGAGAACATGCAGACTCCACACAGTGACCCAGCGGGGAATCGAACCTGGGACCCTGGCACTGAGAAGCCACAGTGCTATCCACCTGTGCTGCCGTGGTGCCACCGGTCACATTCTCAGTTGTCTCGAACCCATTTTATAAACACGGCCAAATAATGGCAATATATTTCAAATCAGCCCTTATAACTTTTAAATAAAATCTAAATGGACAGAGGAGAACATTCCCCAAATGGTGGCCAGTTGGCTTAAGACATGGAGCGTCTCGCCCAGAGCCTGTTTGTCTCCCTCTTGTGTTTAATCTGCCAACTGCTGCGGTGTTGCTGCCTCATTGGAAATAAAGACACAAACACTGATTTGGGGATTATAAATAATCCTTTACACATTTTAGGAATTCAATTCCAGGGACCTCGGGAATGTTATGGAAGCGTTTTACATGTTGCAGTGCACAGCAGGAACCCGTGGACCAGACCGCGAGGGACATGGCCACAGGAGAACAACCCAGATCCCACATCTCTCTTAACAACCTCCCCTGCACTCCCCCCCCCCCCCACACACACATATACTTCCCCCCAGAAACACCCCCTTCCCCCACACACACACCCCACCACTCCCCACCACCCTCCCAATTCAAATAACGACAAATCACTTTGGTTTTTTTATCACTTTATTGAAGAGGAAATGTGGGGAGAGATTGCTGGAGAGAGCGAGAGCGAGCGTGGGAATGGTTAGGAAGTCTGGAGAGAAAGAGACAGGGAAATGCAGCCCATCGGGTCTGCACTGGCTTGTGGAAAAAGCATCCTACTTCAGCCCACACCTCTACCCCATCCCCATAACTCACCCCACATAACTTTCTTGGACACGAAGGGACGTTTATCATGTCCATTCCACCCAACTGCACATCTTTGGGCTGTCAGAGGAAACCGGAGCACCTGGAGGAAACCCACGGAGACACGGGGTGAATTGCAAACTCCACAGAGTCACCCGAGCCCAGAATTGAAACCAGATCCCTGGAGTTGTGATGCATCAGTGCTAACCACTGTGCCACCATGCCTCCCCATTCTGTCTCTCCATTCCGACCACATTTGCATCTCTATCCCCTCCCTCCATCACTCACACTCTATTTGTCCTTCACAAATTAAACCCTGATTGGGGTAATAACCAGACACAATGTGCCCTGGGTGAAGCCTGTGGAACAGGCCTCAGTCAGCAGTCAGCTGTGTTGAACACTTTTAAATTTGACGAGCGTTTAGGCAGAGACAGACAGAAAGGGAGGCGGAGATAGTAAAATCTCCTCTCTCCCCCACCCAGGACTACCAGAACACTGAATGATAGTAGAGATACTCACCCTTCGTAAACCCCTCCCCACTCCACCCCCAGCACCAACAGGCTGTGTCTCTCCCACTGCATCAAATCTGACACTTCCAGCAGTTTTTAATATCTCTATCTGATTCTGCGCCTTGCTGTGTTGTAGGACTCCACACACAATGATCTCTTGGCACAGCAACATCCAAAAGAGCAACGTATGTGTGATGCCAACATTCTCCATTGGGGGAAGATTGGTAAAGGTCTGTGTGTGATTTTGACATTCTCCACTGGGGGGGTAGTGTGGAAAGGTGTGTGTGTGTGATATTGACATTCCCCACTAGGGAGTAGAGTACTAAAGGTGTGTGTGTAATTCTGACCTTCCCCAATGGAGCGTAGATTTGTCACGGTGTGTGCGTGATTCTGACATTCTTGACTCGGGGAACAAAGAGCAAAGAACAAAGAGCAAAGAAAATTACAGCACAGGAACAGGCCCTTCGGCCCTCCCAGACTGCGCCGATCCAGATCCTTTATCTAAACCTGCCTTCTATTTTCCAAGGTCGATTTCCCTCTGTTTCCACCCGTTCATATACCCGTCTAGATGCCTCTTAAATGATGCTATCGTGCCCGCCTCTACCACCTCCGCTGGTAAAGCGTTCCAGGCACCCACCACCCTCTGCGTAAATAACTTTCCACGCACATCTCCCTTAAACTTTCACCCTCTCATTTTGAAATCGTAACCCCTTGTAACTGACACCCCCACTCTTGGAAAAAGCTTGTTGAGATCCACCCTGTCCTTCCCTCTCATAATTTTGTAGACCTCAATCAGGTCCCCCCTCAACCTCCGTCTTTCCAATGAAAACATTCCTAATCTACTCAACCTTTCTTCATAGCTAGCCCCCTCCATACCAGGCAACATCCTGGTGAACCTCCTCTGCACCCTCTCCAAAGCATCCACATCCTTCTGGTGATGTGGCGAACAGAACTGCACGCAGTATTCCAAATGTGGCCGAACCAAAGTACTATACAACTGTAACATGACATGCCGACGCTTGTACTCAATACCCCGTCTGATGAAGGCAAGCATGCTGTATGCTTTCTTGACCACTCTGTCAACCTGCGTTGCCACCTTCAGGGTACAATGGACCTGAACTCCCAGATCTCTCTGTACATCAATTTTCCCCAGGACCCTTCCATTGACCATATAGTCCACTCTTGAATTTGATCTTCCAAAATACAACACCTCGCATTTGCCTGGATTGAACTCCATCTGCCATTTTTCTGCCCAACACGCCAATCTATCTATATTTTGTTGTATTTTCTGACAGTCCTCCTCGCTATCTGCAACTCCACCAATCATTGTATCATTTGCAAACTTGCTAATCAGACCACCTATACATTCCTCCAGGTCATTTATGTAGATCACAAACAACAGTGGTCCGAGCACGGATCCCTGTGGAACACCACTCGTCACCCGTCTCCATTTTGAGACACTCCCTTCCACCATTACACTCTGTCTCCTGTTACCCAGCCAGTTCTTTATCCATCTAGCTAGTACACCCTGAACCCCATACGATTTCACGTTTTCCATCAACCTGACATGGAAAACACTAATCAAACGCCTTACTAAAGTCCATGTATATGACATCTACAGCCCTTCCCTCATCAATTAACTTTGTAACTTCCTCAAAGAATTCTATTAGGTTTGTAAGGCATGACCTTCCCTGCACAAAACCATGCTGCCTATCACTGATAAGTCTATTTTCTTCCAAATGTGAATAGATCCTATCCCTCAGTATCTTCTCCAACAGTTTGCCTACCACTGACGTCAAGCTCACAGGTCTATAACTCCCTGGATTATCCCTGCTACCCTTCTTAAACAAAGGGACAAAATTAGCAATTCTCCAGTCCTCCGGGACCTCACCCGTGCTCAAGGATGCTGCAAAGATATCTGTTAAGGCCCTTCTTATTTCGACACTCGCTTCACTCAGTAACCTGGGATAGATCCCATCCGGTCCTGGGGACTTGTCCACCTTAATGTATTTTAGAATATCCAAAATTTCCCACTTCCGTATGACAATTTGACCTAGAGTATTTAAACATCCATCCCTAGCCTCAACATCCGTCTTGTCCCTCTCCTTGGTGAATACCGATGCAAAGTACTCATTAAGAATCTCACCCATTTCCTTTGAGTCCACGCATAAATTCCCTCTTTTTTCTTTGAGTGGGCCAACCCTTTCTCTAGTTACCCTCTTGCTCCTTACATACGAATAAAAGGCTTTGGGATTTTCCTTAACCCTGTTAGCCAAAGATATTTCATGACCCCTTTTAGCCCTCTTTATTGTGCGTTTGAGATTCGTCCTACTTTCCCGATATTCCTCCAAAGCTTCATCAGTTTTGAGTCACCTCGATTTTATGAATGCTTCCTTTTGCATCTTGGCTAGTCTCACAATTTCACCCATCATTCATGGTTCCCTAATCCTGCCATTTCTAGCTCTCACTTTCACAGGGACATGTCTGTCCTGCACTCTAATCAACCTTTCCTTAAAAGACTCCCACATTTCAAATGTGGATTTACCCTTCAACAGCTGCTCCCAATCCACATTCCCGAGCTCCTGCCGAATTTTGTTATACTCTGCCTTTCCCAAATTTAGCACTCTTCCTTTCGGACCACTCATGTCCTTGTCCATGAGTATTCTAAAACTTATGGAATTGTGATCGCTATTCCCAAAGTAATCACCGACTGAAACATCAACCACCTGGCCGGGATCATTCCCCAATACCAGGTCAAGTATGGCCCCTGCCGAGTTGGACTATTTACATACTGATCTTAAAAACTCTCCTGGATGCTCCTTACAAACTCTGCTCCATCTATACCTCCAACACTACACGAATCCCATTCAATGTTGGGGAAGTTAAAATCACCCATCACAACCACCCTATTGCTCCGACATTTTTCTATAATCTATCTGCATATTTGTACCTCTACTTCATGCTCGCTTTTGGGAGGCCTGTAGTAAAGACCCAACGATGTAAATGCACCCTTCCTATTTCTTAGCTCTACCCATATTGCCTCAGTGCTCGAATCCTCCATCGTGCCCTCCTTAATCACAGCTGTGATATAATCTCTGACGAGTAATGCAACTCCTCCACCCCTTCTACCTGCCTCTCTATCCCTCCTGAAGCATCTATACCCTTGGATATTCAGTTGCCAGTCCTGCCCTTCCCTCAACCAAGTCTCAGTAATACCAATTACATCATATTCCCAGGTACTGATCCAAGCCCTAAGTTCATCTGTTTTACCTGCTACACTTCTCGCATTAAAACAAAGGCACCTCAGACCACCTGTCCCTTTGCGTTCATCAGCTCTTCCCTGTCTACTCTTCCCCCTAGTCACATTGAGTTTATTATTTCGTACCTTACTGGCGTTAGTTGCTGCTTCTTTACTGACCTCCAACTTCCTAATCTGGTTCCCATCCCCCTGCCACATTAGTTTAAAACCGCCCCCTAGGACATTGGTTCCAGTCCTGCCCAGGTGTAGACCATCCAGTTTGTAATGGTCCCACCGCTCCCAGAACCGGTTCCAATGTCCCAAAAATCTGAACCCCTTCCTCCTGCACCATCTCTCAAGCCACGTATTCATTCTGACTATTCTTCAGTTTCTACTCTGACTGTCCATGGCACTGGTAGCAATCCTTTTTTTTTTTAAATAATTTTTATTGAGAAATTTTGATTTTATACAACAATAACGCACCTTAGTAAAATACCGAAAATAACAATAATATTAACAATCATATACATTCGCCCCATCCCCATGAACAACCCAGCATTTTAATAACAACGCAAATTAACACACTATAAAGTTACAGAATAAACACTACAATAATGCACCCCCCCCCCCCCCCCGGGTTGCTGCTGCTATTGACCCAGTTACCTATTTCTGAGCCAGGAAGTCCAGAAAAGGCTGCCACCGTTTATAGAACCCTTGTGTTGATCCTTACAGGGCAAATTTGACCTTTTCCAATTTTATAAATCCCGCCATGTCACTGATCCAGGTCTCCACGCTTGGGGGCCTCGCATCCTTCCACTGTAGCAGAATCCTTCGACGGGCTACTAGGGATGCAAAGGCCAGGACCCCGGCCTCTTTCGCCTCCTGCACTCCCGGCTCCACCCCAACCCCAAAAATCGCGAGTCCCCACCCTGGCGTGACCCTGGATCCAACCACCCTCGACACCGTCCCCGCCACCCCCTTCCAGAATTCTTCCAGTGCTGGGCATGCCCAGAACATATGGGCGTGGCTCGCAGGACTCCCCGAACATCTGGTGCACCTGTCCTCACCCCCGAAGAACCTACTCATCCTAGTCCCGGACATGTGGGCCCGGTGCAGCACCTTAAATTGGATGAGACTAAGCCTCGCACATGAGGAGGAAGAGTTGACTCTCTCCAAGGCCTCCGCCCAAGTCCCGTCCTCTATCTGCTCCCCGAGTTCCTCCTCCCATTTAGCCTTCAGCTCCTCCATTGACGACTCCTCCACCTCCTGCATTACCTTATAGATGTCAGACACCTTCCCCTCTCCTACCCACACCCCCGAAAGCACTCTGTCCATCGTCCCCTGCGAGGGCAGCAAAGGGAATCCCTCTACCTGTCGCCTAGCAAACGCCTTTACCTGCAGGTATCTGAACATGTTCCCCTGGGGAAGGCCAAATTTATCTTCCAGTTCCCCCAGGCCCGCAAACCTCCCGCCAATAAACAGGTCCCTCAATTTGCTGATGCCCGCCCTTTGCCATCCCCTGAATCCCCCATCCGTGTTCCCCGGGATGAACCGATGGTTGCCACCCAGTGGAGCCTCCATCGAGCCCCCTGTTTCCCCCCGATGCCGTCTCCACTGTCCCCAGATTCTTAGGGTCGCCGCCACCACCGGGCTCGTGGTAACCCTCTTGGGGGAGAGCGGCAACGGTGCCGTTACCATGGCACCCAGGCTCGTACCTCTACATGACGCCATCTCCATTCTTTTCCACGCCGCCCCTCCCCCCTCCATCACCCATTTACGCACCATTGACACATTGGCTGCCCAATAGTACCCCAGAAGGTTGGGCAGCGCCAGTCCGCCTCTATCCCTTCCTCGCTCCAGGAACACCCTCCTCACTCTCGGAGTCCCATGTGCCCACACAAAGCTCAGAATACTGCCGGTCACTCTCCTAAAGAAGGCTCTGGGGATAAATATGGGCAGGCACTGAAAAAGGAACAAGAACCTCGGAAGCACTGTCATTTTGACGGACTGCACCCTCCCCGCCAATGACAATGGCAGCATGTCCCACCTCCTGAACTCCTCCTCCATCTGATCTACCAGTCTGGTAAAGTTATGCTTGTGAAGAGTCCCCCAGTCCCTGGCCACTTGCACCCCCAGGTACCTAAAGCTCTCCCCTGCCCTCCTAAGCGTGAGCCTACCAATTCCTTCCTCCTGGTCTCCAGGGTGCACCACAAACACCTCGCTCTTGCCTAAGTTTAATTTATAACCTGAGAAGGTCCCAAACTCGGCTAGTAACTCCATCACTCCCGGCATCCCTCCCACCGGGTCCGCCACATACAGTAACAGGTCGTCGGCATACAACGACACCCTATGTTCCTCTCCACCTCGCACCAAGCCTCTCCACCTCTCTGAATCTCTCAATGCCATCGCCAGCGGCTCGATTGCCAGTGCAAACAACAAGGGGGACAAGGGGCAACCCTGCCTGGTCCCTCGGTAAAGCCGGAAGTACTCCGACCTCCTCCTATTCGTGGCCACGCACGCCATCGGGGCCTCATATAGCAGCCTTACCCATCTAATGAACCCTTCACCAAATCCAAACCTCCCCAACACCTCCCAAAGGTACCCCCACTCCACTCTATCGAAGGCCTTCTCCGCATCCAGCGCCACCACTATCTCTGCCTCCCCCTCAATCGCCGGCATCATAATGACATTCAGAAATCTCCGCACATTCGTGTTCAGCTGCCTTCCCTTCACAAAACCTGTCTGGTCCTCATGCACAACCCCTGGCACACAGTCCTCTATCCTGGTGGCCAGGATTTTTGCCAGCACCTTAGCATCCACGTTGAGGAGAGATATGGGCCTGTATGAACCACACTGCTGGGGGTCCTTGTCCTTCTTTAAAATTAACGAGATCAGTGCCCGTGACATCGCCGGGGGCAAAGTCCCCCCTTCCCACGCTTCGTTGAGTGTCCGCACCAGCAAGGGGCCCACTAGGTCCACGAACTTTTTATAAAATTCCACCGGGAACCCATCCGGCCCCGGTGCCTTCCCTGACTGCATCTGCCCGATCCCCTTAACTAGCTCCTCCAGCTCAATCGGCGCACCCAGCCCCTCCACCTCCTCCTGCACCTTCGGGAAAGAAAGCCCGTCGAGGAACCTCTTCATTCCCCTACTCTCCCCCGTTGGCTCCGACCGGTACAGTTCCCCGTAAAAGTCCTTGAAGACCTCATTCACCTCTACCCCCTTCCGCACCACATTCCCACTCTTGTCTCTCACTCCAGCAATCTCCTTAGCCGCATCCCGCTTATGGAGCTGATGAGCCAGCATCCTACTCGCCTTTTCACCATGTTCGTACACTGCCCCTTGTGCCTTCCTCCACTGTGCCTCCGCCTTTCTAGTGGTCAGCAAATCAAATTTAGCCTGCAGGCTGCGCCTCTCCCCCAACAGTCCCTCCTCTGGTGCCTCTGCGTACCTCCTGTCCACCTCCAGCATCTTTCCCACCAGTCTATCCCTCTCACTCCTCTCGCTCCTCTCCCTGTGTGCCCGGATGGATATCAGCTCCCCACGAATTACTGCCTTCAGGGCTTCCCAGACCATCCCCACCTGAACCTCCCCCGTATCATTCACCTCAAGGTACCCCTCAATACTTGCCCGGACCCTCCTACACACCTCCTCCTCCGCCAACAACCCCACATCCAACCGCCACAACGGACGTTGGTCTCGCACCTCTCCCATCTCCAACTCTATCCAATGCGGAGCGTGGTCGGAGATTGCAATGGCCGAATACTCGGCCTCCTCCACTCTCGGAATCAGTCCCCTACTCACCACGAAGAAATCTATCCGAGAGTAGACCCTATGTACGTGGGAGAAGAAAGAGTACTCGCGTGCCATCGGCCTTACAAACCTCCATGGATCCACCCCACCCATCTGGTCCATAAACCCTCTCAGTACCTTGGCCGCCGCCGGCCTCCTACCCGTCCTAGAGCTGGACCGATCCAGTGAAGGATCCAACACCGTATTAAAGTCCCCCCCTATGATCAGACCTCCCGCCTCCAGATCCGGGATCCGTCCCAACATACGCCTCATAAAGCCCGCATCGTCCCAATTTGGGGCATACACACTAGCCAGTACCACCTTCTCTACTTGTAGCCTGCCCCTAAACATCACATACCTACCCCCCTTATCCGCCACCACCTCCGATGCCTCAAACAACACATTTTTCCCCACCAGAATCGCCACTCCCCGGTTCATCACATCCAACCCCGAGTGGAAAACCTGCCCCACCCATCCCTTCCTCAGACGGACCTGGTCCGCCACCCTCAGGTGGGTCTCCTGAAGCATTGCCACATCCGCCTTTAGCCCCTTCAGGTGAGCTAGTACCCTCGACCGCTTCACCGGCCCATTCAACCCTCTCACATTCCAGGTGACCAACCGGATCAGAGGGCGTCCCGCCCCCCTCCCCCGTCGGCTAGCCATAGCCCGTCGACTGCCCGCCCCAGGCCAACACCCCCTGCTCGACCCCGTCCCCATAGCGACAACCCCTCACCTCTGTTCCCCCAGCCCCCACCAGCTCCTTCTTGACCCTACCAGCAGCAACCCGGTATTCCCCTTTCCCCCCCTCCCTTCCCCCCCCCACCCCCAGGCTAGGAACCCTCCCAGCCGCAAACCGTCCTCCATTGTACTTCCGTGGGTCAGCTAACTTCTGCTGACCCCGGAAACTCCCGCCAATAGCCCGACCCCTCCCGAAGTGGGATCATCCCCCAATCTATCCCCCCTCCTGGCACCGCTCCAGCGCGGGGAAGAACCAGTTAAGGCCCCGCCTCCCCCGTCACCATCTCCACCCCCCAGCCCCGCAGCACGGGAAACCAGAGGAAAGCCCGCGCTTTTGCACTGCCCCACCACACCCTTCTGACGCAGCTCCCAAATATCAGCCCCACTCCATACCCGCACTCCGGCATAGAATACAACATACCCCCCCGACCCTCCACTCAAGATACACAGCCCAGACAATGTCCCACAGCACAAAAACAAAAACATAGCAGAACAACCCCTCCGTAAATAACCATATCAAAATTGCAAAAGTACTAAAACAAGAAGAAAACAACAGAAGAAAAAGAGAACACAGCAACAGCAGAATCCAGCACTAATATCTTACAGCCGACCTCGCAACCCCCAACCCCTAGTTCAAGTCCAGTTTCTCCGTCCGCACGAAGGCCCACGCCTCCTCCGGGGAATCAAAATAATAATGCCGGTCCAAATAAGTTACCCACAGGCGCGCGGGCGGCAACATTCCGAACTTTATCTTTTTTCTATAAAGCACGTCTTTCGTCCGATTAAATCCGGACCGCCGCTTAGCCACCTCCGCACTCCAGTCCTGGTAGATCCGCACTACCCCATTCTCCCAATTGCTGCTCTTCACCTTCTTGGCCCAGCGCAGCACGCACTCCCGATCACTGAACCGGTGGAACCTCACCAGCACCGCACGCGGGGGTTCATCTTCCTTGGGCCTCCTGGCCAGCACCCTGTGCGCTCCCTCCAGCTCCAAGGGCAGATGGAGAGATCCGGCCCCCACTAGCGAATTCAGCATTACAGCCACATAGGCTGTCAGGTCCGATCCCTCCAGCCCCTCTGCAAGGCCCAAGATCCGCAGGTTTTTCCGCCTCATGCGGTGATCCAGCTCCTCAAAGCGTTCCTGCCACTTCTTGTGGAGTGCTTCGTGCCCCTCCACCTTACTCACGAGGACCACGGCCTCCTCCTCTCGTTCAATGGCCTGCGTCTGCAACTTCTTGATGGCAGCACCCTGGGTGGACTGAATCTCTGACAGCCTTCTGTTTGTTTCCTGCAGAGAGCTCAGTACTTCATCCTTGAATTCTTTAAAGCAGCGCAGGAGATCAGTTTGTTGTTTCTGGGCCCAGAGTCTCCACCCCTCTGGAGCTTTGTCAGTGGCCATCTTGGATCCGTTCCCCCGTTTTTTCTGAGGAGCTGCTGCTGTTTTTTCCACCTTTCCACTCCGAGTTCGAGTCATGGACTGCAGGGAAAGTCGTTCAGCACACCTTCCCCCACCGGGAGACGTCGAAAAATTTCCGTTTTGGGCTCTCAAAAGAGCCGAAAAATCTCTTTAAAACGGGAGCTCCCGCATGTGTGGCTTACTGCTGCATAACTGCCACTGGAAGCCACTGGTAGCAATCCTGAGATCACTACCTTTGAGGTCCTACTTTTTAACTTATCTCCTAATTCCCTAAATTCTGATTGTAGGACCTCATCCCTTTTTTTTAAACCTATATCGGTGGTGCCTACATGCACCACTACAACTGACTGTTCACCCTCCCCCTTCCGTATGTCCTGCAGCCGATCGGAGACATCCCTGACCCGAGCACCCGGGAGGCAACATACCATTCCGGAGTCTCGTTTTCGACCACAGAAACGCCTGTCTACTCCCCTTACAATTGAACCCCCCTATGACTATAGCCCTGCCAGTCTTTTTCCCGCCCTTCTGTGCAGCAGAGCCAGCCACGATGCCATGAGCCTGGCTACTACTGCCTTCCCCTGATGAGTCATCTCCCCCAACAGTATCCAAAACGGTACACCTGTTTTGGAGGGAGATGACCGTTGGGGACACCTGCATTGCCTTCCTGATCTTTCTCTGCCTTTTGGTCACCCATTCCCTATCTCCCTCAGCAATCCTAACCTGCGGTGTGACCAACTCACTGAACGTGCTATCCACGACCTCCTCAGCATCGCAGATGCTCCAAAGTGAGTCCACCCGCAGCTCCAGAGCCGTCATGCTGTCTAACAGGCGCTGAAGCTGGACACACTTGCCACACATGAAGAAGTCAGGGGCATCGGCCGCGTCCCTGAACTCCCACATTGAGCACGAGGAGCATAACGCGGGTCTGGGATCTCCTGCCATTTTTAGCCTTTACCTTAATTGACTACAAACTATACTATCAAACAATTAATAAGTGACAGGAAAAAAGGCTTTACTTACCAATCACAATACTCACCAACACAGGAAGAGTGAAATTTCTCCCAGCTGCTGCTAATTGGAGCACTTTCCTTGCCAGCCAATCAGACCTCTGCTTTGCTGTGATGTCACCCTTCCAGGTAAGTTTTTAAAGTTTTAAAGAGGTAAACTTACCTTCCCAACGACCCCTCACCACTGCTCCAGCCGAGAATCTGAAGTCCGCTGCTCCTTATCAACAATCATTTTTATTTGGTTAGAGGAGGAGGGCGGGTGGGAGACACAACACGTGTAGTGTCTCGGGTTTAGCCGCTGCCCAAATATATCAGTTCACTCACCTTCCCAGAGCACAATTCGGCCACTCCCACTCAGCTCTTCCCACGCACTGAAACTTCAAACAGCCCCCTGGTTACTGCTCTCGCTGAAAAAAAGAAAGCACACTCCGCGCTGCTGAAATGAAGATTGGTAAAGGTGAATGTGTGTGTGTGTGTGTGGATGTGATTCTGATATTCTCCACGAGAGGGTAGATTGGTAAAGGTGTGTGTGATTCTGACATTCTTCACCGGGGGCGGGGAGGAAGGGGGGGGGGGAGGGTTCATTGGTAAAAGTGTGTGTGTGATTCTGATATTCTCCACTGGCGGGTAGGTTAGAAAAGGTGTGTGTCTGTGTATGTGTGTGTGTGTGTGTGTGTGTGTGTGAGTCTGACATTCTCCACGAGGAGTTCGATCATAAAAGGTGTGGGAGATTCTGACATTTTCCACTAGGGGGTAGATTGGTAAAAGTGTGTGTGTGATTCTGACATTTTCCACTAGGGGGCAGATTGGTAAAGGTGTGTGTGTGATTCTGACATTCTCCACTTGGGGACAGATTGGTGTAGGTGTGTGTGTGATTCTGACATTCTCCACTAGGGGACAGATTAGTAAGAAGTCTTTCAACACCAGGTTACCATCCAACAGGTTTGTTTCAAAACACTAGCTTTCGGAGCACAGTTTCTTCGACAGGTGAAGTACCACCGGAATGTGGCGACTATGTGCTTTTCACAGTAACTTCATTGAAGCCTACTTGTGACAATAAGCGATTAAAAAAAGGTAGCTGGTTTAGCACAGTGGGCTAAACGGTTGGCTTGCGATGCATAACAAGACCAGCAGCGCGGGTTTAATTCTCATATCAACCTCTCTGAACAGGCGCAGGAATGTGGCGACAAGGGACTTTTCACATTAACTTCATTGAAACCTATTTGAGACAATAAGCGATTATTATTCAGGGTGCATGGTGACAAGGGCAACATGCAGCAAGAGCTGTGGCTTTAGCAGTGATCCTTGTCGTACCCCACTGTTAGCTGTTTACCCACCTGGGGATCCCACTGTTATTCTCCGCATTACTTTTTAAAAATATTTTTATTCAAATCAGGATATACTGAACAATATACAAAGAATTAATTCAGGAACGAAGTAATAAAATCAACAACATCCCCTTTCCTTTGAAAGAATAATTAATACATTATCATCAGCGTCATAGTTGAAGTTATTGAGACGTGGTCACATCCAAGGTGCAGGCAGACAGATTGGTGACCGCTAGAAAGGGCAGGGTGTCAGTGCAGGAATCCCCTGAGGCTCACCCCCCTCGCTAACAGGTATACCATTTTGGATACTGTTGAGGGACAGCCGACCAAGGGAACATAACAGCAGCCAGAACTGTGGCACCACAATTCGCTTCGTTGCTCAGCATGGGAGGGCAATGTACAGGGGAGCGATAGTTATAGGGGGCTCTATAGTAAGGGGCACACATAGGCGCTCCAGTGCCAGGGAAAGAGACTCCAGGATGGTGTGTTGCCTCCCTGGTGCCAGGGTCAAGGATTTCTCTGAACGAACAAAGGACATCCTGATGTGAGAGGGTGAACAGCCAGAGATCGTAGTATACATAGTTACTAACAACATAGGCAGGAAGAGTGACGAGGTCCCGCTGAAGGAGTTCTGGGAGTTCGGCAGTGAGCTAAAAAGCAGGACCTCCAGCTTTGTAATCTCAGGATTAGTCCCCGAGCCACGTTCCAGTGAGGCTAGAAATTGGAGGCTAATGCAGCAATTCGTCCCATTGGCTTATCTTGTTTCCACGAGTCTGTCTCCAGTACTTTTCTTAAGCCACTAACACTGCAACATCATGTGTCCAACGTTATTACAATGAAAATACTTACGTTTTCTTACCTCCTTCCCACTATCATAGGTTTCCATTTTGGCCTGAGGCAAACTCTCTTTAACATCACCAACGTGACCTCCTTTGACTTGGATAGCTATGAATTTCTCACTGCCCCAGTTTCTAGCCTTCACAGGTTGAAACTGACGTCGAAAACCAGACTTTGTTTTGTGAACTAAAACCAAGTCATCTGCCATTCCTGCTGCCTGCCTAGCAGTTTTCACCTTTTGCTTTGTCTTGCGTGAGTTGAATCTTTAAATTCTTCCTAAATGATCGTTTCACAAAGAGCGTCACATATTTGGTGTATTTTTCATCCTCTTACCCACCTATCAACATTATTTTATTTAATTCTTTCGAATTCCATATATGTCTGACCTGGTTCTTTCCTTAGGATTCTGACAGCAGTTCATATGCCTTTAGTAAGGCTTTTCCCACCTCATCATCATCCCTAGATACCTCCTCTGATAGCAATGCAAACACTTCACCAGCTCTACCTATTAACTTTGGTCAAACCAACGCTACCGACACGGTCTTTGGCCGATTCAATTGTTTAGCCACATCTGAAATTTGTTAGGATATTGTTGTAAAAGCGTTTGGCTGCCCTGTGTCCCATTTGATCCCTTTTCTACTGCCCACTTTGATCTACTGTCTTCTGGTTAGCTTCTACACAACACTGCACCCTTTGGGATTTCGGTTTACATTACAGATTTGAGACAGAGCTGGAACACCGCTGTCCTGTTGGGCCAGACCACAACGTTCCCTCTGGGTTCTGTGGCAGAACCTGTGATGCAGTTTGATAGACGTAGCAAGCAACCAATCAGTGCATGTGGGATTTTCAGCCGTCTCCTATCGTTTTCTATGATTGGTGAAGCCAGTCTAAAACATTGACGAATGAAGGCGGGTCTTCTGGTTAGTTCCATGTTTTGTTCAACTGTTAAGGAAACCAGCGAGTAAGGAGCTTCAGGAATCACTCTCTCCTTCTCTCTCTCTGCAGCTCTCTTTCTCTTGCCCAGGTGATATCTAATACATCCAAGCCAGTTTTGTGAAGGCTCTCCGAGGGAGCAGGCAGACAACACTCAAGTTTGCGGAAGGCTTCTGGAGTAAGAAAACAAGCAATCATTCATCAGGTCTGTAACCTTTTAACTCGGTGCGTGAAGGGATGGGAAGAGCTCAAAATTTAAGCACAAGGAAGAGGCATTTATGATAAGACTGCTAGATTCTTGTTCAGGGCTCAGGCAAGTAAAAGTCTGTTAATTCCAGGGTCCAAGTTATATTAATCTCACAAGGAGGCGAAAGCTCCACCTGGTGGTAGAAAGGCAGAAGTGCATCGATCTGAGCATCCTGTTTGCAGCAGCAACTGATGGTCGGGGCCGAGAATTGAACTGATTTTAACACCCTTGTACCTAACTCCATCTGTCGGCTGCAGAGCAGAATTGCACCAACTTGGAACTCATGTGTAAAATGCCATCTGCTGGTTGGAGGACAGAGCCTGAAGAGCTTGAATAAACATGCCCCAGAGGCGGAATCCACAGCAGTGAAGACTCATCTCAAACCTTCCCTTTCATCCCCTTTTTTAAAAAATCCCCACCAATCCTTACCTTGTGTCTGTGTTATATGTGTCCGGGTAGAGGGTTGGATGAGGGTTGGAGATTAGGTAGACCGATAGACCTTTATATATATATAAATCTTTCCCTCCTTTTATGAAGAAACAGTTCGTTAATATTTTACTTATAAATCTGGCGGCTGTAACTCATTGGGGCAGTCAAGGGTTAAAGATAATGGAAAATGCAAATTATTGGTTAATGCACATAATGGGGCTGGAGTTGACTGCCCAACTTGCCCAAGGTATTATAACAGATTAGATTTTTTTCTTAAAAAGGCTTTTACACCTTTCTCATCATACATTGGCAGTACTTTAATGCATTTCAACATATCCCTACTGGCATGAGAGTGCCGCTTTAAGAAATGTTTTTATCTTATCACATGGCATCAGTGATGTCATTGAGTGGGTGGAGCTGGGCTGTGGCTCTGTGGGTTTTAGTTTTATTTTGAGATTTGAACTCAAATTCGAACTGGTTTGAACTGCACAGGTTGAAAGAAGTGTCTCTCTATCTTCATTTTAAACACAGTTTCCAGGCTGCTTGGTAACTTAAAAGAGATCATTGCTTTCTGGAAGGAATTCAAGCCAGCTGTTTGAAAAGAACAGAGCATCACTAACAGGTCTTATACCAGTATGAATGTTGTGTGCTGGACCACATCTATGAAAAGGGGATTCTGGTTTTATTTGGACTTTGTTATTGAATTCGAACAGTTAGGGGGGATTTCAGGTGAACGCCATGATATACTTTGGGGTTTTCTAAACCCTGGCCCATGATAAATAGGGGCTCGTCCGGGATAAAAGTCTGCCTTTCGTGATTGGGTTTGCTGAGTGAACGTAAAGACAGCGAGGGGTAAGCATATTTACGTTTGCTTTTCAGGTGTTGTATTCAAGTTTGAATAGGGATTGTGTTGTGGACAATGGCCCTTTCGGAGGCTCATAAGTTTTTGGGGATGGAGAAGGTCACACACAGTACCTTACAAACAGAGACTAAAAAAATGCTTTTAGATTTTGCAAAAACATTGCAGTTAACATTCCCTGACAAAGTCCGAAAAGTAGAGTTAATTGTGGCAGTAGCTGGGCATTTTAAATTGCATGAGACACAGTCAGAATCATTGGAAATGGCAAGTATTCGATTACAGATTAAGCAGCGTGAACATGAAAAAGAATTAAAGCAAATTGAATACAAAATGAGGGGAAAAGAAAGAGGAAGGGAAGTACAGATCAGGGACAAAATCAAAGGAGAGAGAAGAAAGGGAAAAAGAACGAATAGACCTAGCAGAACAATAAGAAAGAGAAAGGCAGGTACAGATCAGGGGGATAAAAGGAGAGAGAGAAAAGAGAAAAAGAATGAATAGCCCGAGCAGAAGAGAAAGGGAGGTACAGATCAGGGAAAAAGAAAAAGAGAGAGACTTTGAACTTTCGAAACTGTCCATAAAGCTGAAAGTCAAAGAATATTGGCGGAGGTAAAAAGAAACGTACAGTCTGAGGATAGTGATGCGGTTAGTGAGCAAGAGCGTCATAGTCGAAGACTTGGTGGAATCTATTAAAATATGTTCAAGCATTGCCACGGTTTAATGAGAAGGATGTAGAGGATGTTTTCATTTCATTTGAGGCGGTAGCTAAACAAATTAAATGGCCACAGAACATGTGGGTATTGCTGATTCAAACAACGTTGGTAGGTAGAGCGAGTGAAGTTTTTGCATCACAATCAGAGGAGGTATCTGGGAGGTATGAGGAGGTGGAAAAAAATCAGTTTTCAGTGCATATGGACTAGTGTCTGAAGCCGACAGACAAAGGTTTAGAAATTTAAGGAAAGAACCTGGTGAAACATACAAAGAATTCGAAAGGATCAAACAGAGTAATATTGAGAGGTGGATAAAGCCTTTGAAAATAGACCAAACGTATGAAGATCTTCGGGAAATTATGATTTCGGAGGAGTATAAAAATTTGATTCCTGGTGCAATGAGAACTCATGTGGAACAGCAGAGGGTTAAAACTGCAGGATTAGCAGCAGAAATGGAAGGTGATTATTAATTAGTTCATAAATCAAAGTTTGGTTTCCGACATCAGTTTCAGCCTGAGGGATAGAAACTGGGAAAAGGGGCAATAATCGGGCGGTAAAGTTAAAGGGGATATGATGGGTTAATAAGGAGAGTGTACCTCA
Organism: Scyliorhinus canicula; assembly: GCF_902713615.1. Taxonomy (NCBI): domain Eukaryota; kingdom Metazoa; phylum Chordata; class Chondrichthyes; order Carcharhiniformes; family Scyliorhinidae; genus Scyliorhinus; species Scyliorhinus canicula. The sequence goes on from NC_052166.1 coordinate 3,263,918, forward strand.
GATTTTAAAAAGTCCAGGAGGGTGGATGAGAAATGAAGTCCAGTAGGCTGGAAGAGTAAAGTCACAGTGTTGGGGGTTGAAGAAAAGCATTTGAAAGGCTGATGTAGTAAAACAGGATAAGCCAGTGGGATTTGTTAAAGTGGGAAAGGAAAGCCCAATTGAAGGGTAGGAGGTGCAAAAGAATGTACAGCCTGTTCAAGAGGTGATTGATAAGAAGGTGCCAGATCTCGTTACATAATTTACTTCTGTGGGCAAAATTTACTCATGTGTACCAGGAGGAGTGGGTAAATAAGTCAGAATTTTAAGAGGGGGGTATGGGTGTGTGAGACAGGAGTTGGTGCCAGGGACATGGTGCTGCCTACTCACCCTGGCCACCCTGAGGAGCTGGTGCAGCTTCTATCGGCACTGCTGACCGGTCCTGGCGGTGGCCCACAGTGCTCATGAACTCTGCCACCTGCTCTACGTGATGCAGAGCGCCGCTCTCCGTGCTGCCATCTTGTTGGCTGGGATGAGTGTGTCTGGGCTGTGGGCAGAGCTGATATGTGGCCGCAGCTTGTCAGCCTCCCGACTGGCAAACCTGGCCGGCTGTATCACAGCCTGGTATAATAAGACCATAAGGCACAGGAGCAGAATGAGGCATTCGTCCCATCGAATCTGCTCCGCCATTCAATCATTGCTGATATTTTCTCATCCCCTTTGCCCTGCCTTCTCCCCATATCGTCTGATCCCCTTATTAATCAAAGAAGCTATCTAATTCTTTCTTAAAGACACTAAGTAATTTTCCTCCACTGCCTTCTGCGGCAAAGAGTTCCACAGATTCACCACCCTCTGGCTGAAGACATTCCGCCTCATCTCTGTTTTAAAGGATTGTCCCTTTAGTCTGAGATGGTGTCTTCTGGTTCTCGTATTTCCGACAAGTGGAACATCCTCTCCACGTCCACGCTAGTCAGGCATCGCAGTATCTTGTAAGTTTCAATATGATCCCCTCTCATTTATCTAAACTCCAACGAGTACAGACCCAGAGTCCTCAAACGTTGTTCACAGGACAAGTTCTTCATTCCAGGGATCATCCTTCTGAAATTACTCTGGGCCCTTTCCAAGATCAGCACATCCTTCATTAGATACGTGGCCCAAAACGGCTTAAAATTGGCAACTGCTCGGCCCAGGACCGCAAGAAACTACAGAGAGTCGTTAACCCAGTCCTTCACATGAAGCTGCCACCTATCCATTGACTCTGTCTACACCTCCCGCTGCCTGGGGAAAGGGGTAGCATAATCAAAGACCCCCTCCCATCCGGCTTACTCACTCTTCCAACTTCTTCCATCGGGCAGGAGATACAAAAGTCTGAGAACACGCACTAACAGACTCAAAAACAGCTTCCTCCTCGCCGTTACTAGACTGCGAAAGTGCCTCCTTCTGGACTGAACTGATCTCTTCACACATCCTCTCTACGGAGTAGTACTACACGGCTGTTCGCTTCACCCAATGCCTGTGTCTATGTGTTGACGTTGTGTATTTTATGTTTGCCCTATTATGTATTTTCTTTTCATGAATGATCTGTGTCTACTGTACACAGATCAATACTTTTCACTGTATCTCAGTACACGTGACAATAAACAAATCCAAATACAACAGAGAATCCAGCCCCTCACAACGGAATGGTCACAGTTAAAGAGGCAGCTTCACCTGTAGCCTTCTAGGATGGCATCTTACAAAGTAAACATGGATACTTGCAAAGACTCAAGGGAAAATGGCCAATACAGGATTCAGGCAAACTCAGAGCCTGAATGTATGTTTGCTGACAGAGAACCAGGCAGTATCGAAACCCCGAGCCGATTTGCATTCTAATGACCCATTATCCCAGGACAAAGGACTGGTGCTCAGGTATCAGATACAATTCCAGACACATCGGCGCCTCTGCCTTCACCCAGGAAGCCCAAACAGCCAAGGTCAATGACCGCTCAGGACATGCCCAGCCATCAAAGCACCCGCCCCTTTATTGGCTCAAATCGAAGGCAGTGATCGAAGCCGGCCGAATTATTGGATCCAAAGTGAAGGACTGCCCAAAAGAGTGCGAAACCCCAAAGGAAAAAGAGAGACATTGCCATGTGTTCGATCTATTTCGGCCCGGGCACACCGGCACTCTTCGGCCCGGCCGATACCTGAAGCCAACTGCAGCACCACGACCAGAAACAAGTTCAAGATCAACGATCGCTACAGGCGGATGAGCCCAGCAGAACCGAAGTTACTTCTCCAGACCCAGCCACTCCAGATCCGAGCAAAGGCCTTGTTCCTCTGCCAAAGCCGAGTGCCTGAAAGTTAAGTACAGGTTGTTGTAGTGTTTGGTGTAGTTTACCTTGTCGTGTTTTCATGTTGCATGTGTGAGTTCATCTTGTGTGTAAATAAACTATTATTGAATTTGAACTAACTGACTGGTTGTTGGGTCTTTGATCAGTATCCGGTTGAACCCTGTGGTGGTATTACCTGATACCTGGCGACTCTGAAAAACAATATTACTCGATATTAAGAAAGGCAACATTCATGGCGTCCCGGTGCAGAATTGGCCACAGTTATTAATGACGCTCGAGGGATAGTATTCTACTCATCAGTAATTGGCGAGTCTGACGGGACTTGACCTGGAAGTGATTTTGTCACTTCGTCAGAACCCACAAAACTTTGCATTAGAAACCCAATTGGAAAAGTGAAAGAAACCACAAGTTTAAGAGCCGTATTGATCAAACCTCCAAGATTCGGAAGTGTGTGGTAATTTGCATGCGTACTGACAGGGATATAAGGTAAACTCATTAGATTTTGTTGCGTAAAACTATCGGGAGATTTGTGGACCGGATAATAGCTTCGGCCATACCCGCTGTTTGCATCGCCGCACTGTACCCCTCTGTCCCAAATTTAGGACACAGAAAACAGATAATTGGAGAAAAGGCAGCAAAGGCAATGGAACGCCCTATGGACCCACTGGAATCCGAGGTCGCAGCGACCAATAGAGCAGAGCAGTGTCCCATATGGGAAGAGGAACTGAGGAAATACTGAGGACACAGAAAAAGAATTTAGGGAAAGTTCGTAAGCCGATGGCAGTCGTGTCCTGTCTGGCACAATTGCGAGGCACAGAGGAGGTCGTCAGGACGCTCCGCATACAGCTTGTAGAGAAAGAGGAGAAGAGTGAGGGAAACGTTAGCAAGCGTGAAAACGTTAATGAGCAACTCCGAGAGCAGCTAGCAGCAAACGACAAGGAGATGGCTGATGTCAAACGGGAACACCAATCTTGTCCAGTTCACCTAAGCAGCTTTCAGACACAGTATGATAAGGCCGACCAAGATACACAACGCACAGTCTTGGTATGCGATGAGACGGAACAACAGGTAGAACAGTTTAACAAGCAAGGCGTAGGCTTAAAGGCAGCTTTCCGAGCACTCCACAGTTCCACAGCAGAACAAAGGCAGCGTTCGGTCGACCAAATGCAGGCAGCAAATTTCAGTCACTGTTCTCAGTGAAACATCGTTTGAGAGACACCATTGGAGCACATTTAGACCAGGAAGATGGCCCCGATTGGCAGAAACTCAATGAAACTGCCTATTGGTCCGTGGAAGATGCCAAAAAATCAGAATAGAGCCCCCCAGACCTCGAGAAAGAAAGCCCGGCATCACCGACTGCACAGGCGGCACACAGCCCCATGGATCCTGTCACCATGCAGCACAAGTCACCGATTGATGACGAACCCGATTTCGTGTACACCACCGCATTATCCATCACACAATTGAGAGATGCCTGCGCCAAATTGAACCATTCCAACCCACAGCAGACCCACACCATTTATTTGAGCGATGAAGACAACAGACAGTCATGTACGGTCTGGACGAACGGAAGTTAAACTTATAGTGATGAGCAGTGATGCATCCGTTTGTTCCGCACTACCCGATCCACAGAATGCAGGAGGAGGAAGCCTCCAGGAGATGAAGGCAGCTATTTTAAATGCAATTGGGCATAATAGAGGAGACCCCGTAGAAGGTCTAAATCACTGCAGGCAAAAGAAAGGGGAGCATCCGACTGCACATGTAGGTCCATTTGGATCAATTTTAAAGCGGTATTTGGACATTTAGTCCGCACACACTTAAATGTTGAAAACACAACTAAATGAACCCATATTTTCGTCTCCCATGCCACAGAAGCAGGTCAAAAAATCTGTGCGGATTATGACCCCTCAGACGCCACTCACAATGAAGTGTGGGTTCTAAAGAGGCTTTCTAGAGCTTGGGAACATCCCTGCATAAAAAGGCAGAGCAGGAGAAAGTTGAAGCAAACATGAATCCAGTGAGGACACATGAGGACCCCGCATGGCTAAACGAGGGCAGACATGACGGACAGCTCCACAGAGCACAGAGAATCTGATAATTGCGGAATAAAGGGACATTACGCCCGCGAACCGGCAACAGAATCAGCAGGCGAACGCCCCACAGAGGAACAATGCCAGGTCTATACACAGTATTAGCGCCCGCCCGGACAATTCGGCCACAAATAGCACATATTGACAGTGTTCGGACTCCCCAACTTGGGTCTGTGACACACTCTGGGACCAGGCAGGTAGACCAGTAGTCACAGACAAAGTCCGGGGACACCCCAGAGAGTTCCTTTTGGACACAGGAGGGTCCCGCACCACTTTAAACTCCTCCGCAATGTTTCACCCAGATAAATGGCCCACTACAGACACGATCCTTCTCAACAGATTTACAGGACATATCCAGCAAGGATATATTACGGTCCCCGTAGATATCCAATTCGGAACCATTAATGCCAAGCACCCCGTTGTTTTAGTAGGTTTGCCCCGAACAGCAGAACACATTTTAAGGTTCAACTTCATGAGTTCACACAAGCTTTCCTTCGACGCCGTGAATAGGTGTGTGTAGAAAATGGCTAGAGCAGCGACAGCCCCCGCCACGCCCACAGTAGGAGACGACAAACAAATAATCTGCTCAGTAGGAGACTATTGGTTTGATCCGCAAGCCATTAGTACAGATAGGACAATTAGAGAGGTTCTAAGAAACACAAAGCATCCTTCGTCCAGCACAAGCATGACTGTGGAAACATTCCGGGAACAATCGCCATTACAGGTCCCGTTCCCAAGCCCCAGAAACAATATGGCTTCCCACAGCAAGCCGAGGGAGAAATTGCAAAGGTAATTCAAAGTTTGCTAGACCAAGGTGTAATTCGGCCTGGAACCTCAACAAACAATGCCCCAATTTGGCCCGTAAGGAAACCGGACGGTTCCTGGGGACTGACCATCGATTACAGAGATCTCAATAAAGTAACTCCATTAGCAGCCCCCACCATTGCCACGAGTCTTGAGACAATGCTGAAGCAGGAACCACAGTCAAGGTATTTTACAGTACTAGATATTAGCAATGGCTTCTGGTCCATTCTATTTAGCATGAAATTGCCAATAAAAATTTGCCTTCACGTTCCAAGGGCAGCAATATACGCGGACATGCCTTTCACAACTCCTCCTCCATTTTCCACCGACAATTGGCAAATGGATTATCCAAATTATCCCGATCCGAATGCCTCATTAAGTATCTGGACGACTTGCTCCTCCAAACTGAGACTAAGGGACAGCACATTTCGCTCCTTTCCGAACTATTAGGTCTCCTATACTCAATTGGATGTAAAGTCGACCTGAAAAATGTCGAAATCCTAAAACAAAAGGCCTTTTATTTAGGCACAGACATCACGCACGGAGAAACAGAGATAGAGCAAAAACGAATTGATTCGATTGTTAAATTGCCCTTGCCCCATAATGTCACTGCACTCCGGTCATTTTTAGGACTGGTTGGTTATCGCAGGAACCATATAGGCGGCTTCGGCACCAAGCCAGCCCCATTTTCCGAGCTGTTAAAAAAGAACGCCCCTTGGGAATGGCTTCCACTGCATTCGGATGCCATTGATACATTAAAACGCGCCCTAGATAGAGCCCCCGCTTTGCAGCTACCAGACCCGCACTCCCCATAGGCCATAGAATTAGCGACCACCGACCGAACCCTATCAGCCGTACACTCCAAGAAAGGCACGATCGTTGAGGACCCGGAGTCTCTGCCTCACGAGGTTTGGAGCCAGTGGAGCAAGGATTTTCAGCCTGCGAAAGGCACTTGCTCCCAGTTTTTTGGCTGTTCAGTACTCCGCGTACATGACGGGACTCAACCCCATAACGATTTTAACCGAGCACACCCCGACTCAACTGCTGTTAGATGGTAGGTTAAAGGGCGGTTCAGTTAGCCAGATTAGAACAGTGCGTTAGACCCTACTCTTACAAGGAAGGGACATCCCAGTAAAAAGGACAAACTCACACACAGTTTAGCAGATAATTTGCAGTATTCAGGAACCCCACATGAGTGTGAAATCATCGCAGCCAGGCACAACACAGGGCCCTTTATTCCTAAATCGCTATCCACAAGAGCAGAGAACCCAGCCCACGGATAAATCTTTAAACATTTATGTAGATGGCTCCTCCACCGTTGATAATGGAAAAAGGATTACAGGCTGTGGCATATATGTGGAAGAGGCACAGGGACACGCATTAGAGGAGATATCACTGAAATGACCAGGACATTTAGGATCACAGGCAGCCGAGTTGCAGCCATCGCAGACATAGGGCAGCACCCAGATTCTTTCCCGACCCCCGCAGTTATATATTCAGACAGTTTATATCTCTGTAACAGTTTGACGGAATTCCTGCCCCTGTGGGAATCTAGGGGTTCATATCCGCCGACGGTAAATCCCTACCCTCAGCGCCATTACTGAAGCACATTCTGGAAACAGCTAAAGACCGCAAATATGGCATAATAAAGGTCCGAATCCACCCTCGATCCTCCCCATCCGGTAACGTAAAAGCAGACGCCCTAGCAAAAGCAGGAACACGACGCGGTCACCTTTGGCAATCCCCGAGAGTGCCCCAGTATACGCAGTCCATGTCTCACAGACGAAGATCCAAGATTTAGCACAGGCCCAAAAAGCAGACGACACTCCAACAAATTTTCAACGGTAGCTTCCCAGCTCCCTAGGACAAATTCATGGACACACTGACGGCACAGGACGGAATCATTGTAAAGAATGGAACTTATGTGGTTCCACACCCAGGGGAGGAAACAGATTATTTGTCAATTTCATGACGGACACGGGCATCAGGGGATAGAAACCGCCATTGCCCTCTTTAGACCTCTGTGCTAGTGGCCCGATTTAAAAGCAGACGTCACACATTACTATTGTTTCATTTGTGCTCAGAACAACGCAGACAGATAGGCCAGAAAAAATCAGTTAAGACACACCCGACCTATTAATGGCCCATGGAGCAACTTACAGATAGATGATAATGGTCTCCTCCCACCCCCACCCCCTGCAGAAATGGTTTTAAATATGTGTTGGTGGTGATCAACACCTTCAGGAAATGGGTGGAAGCATTTCCCTCCAGGAAAAACACGGCTAAGGTAACAGCCAAGATTTTAACACAGCGAATATTTACGCTCTGGGGAATCCCCGCAGCATTGAATCGGAACAAGGTTCGCATTTTACAGGACGAGTGATGCAGAACGTTTTGACAATCTTTGGGATAAAACAAAAATTCCATATTGCCTATCACCCACAATCCAGCGGCATTGTGGAACGTATGAACAGAACGCTAAAAGCAACTATCGGGAAAATGGTGTAACAACACAACCATACATGGGACACAGTTCTCCCATTTGCACTTATGTTTATTAGGAACACGGGATCAAGTTCCACAGGTTTCACCCCCCCCCCCCCCTCCCCCAACACCCCTTATGACCGGATGACCCATGAAAGGAACTGACTATTGATTGGGATTTGATTTTGCCAGCCCCATAGTCACCGCCCTCACCCACGAAAAAGCAATCCAACAGGTAATGGAAAATGTTAAGGCAGCCCAGCTCGCTGCAGCTGTCCGACTAGGCGCTAGGAAAAAGCAGAGTAAGTCCTGCTTTGATAAAACGGTGCACCGAATAGAGAATACAGTCGGTCAGCAGGTGATAATTTCCCTATATAACCCCAGTTCATTCCTCTCCACTAAATTTGCAGGACCATACTCGATCTCAGATAAAGTAAGCCCCTCAGTATATAAAATAACATATCCAAATGGAAAGTCAGGATGGTTTCATATCAACCAACTTAATGTTTATGGAACCCAGTGTAGCCGCTCACACCACATCTCCCTGGCAATAGGAGACGACTACGCCCCGCCCACTGACAACCTAGTCCGACCCTCACCCAGCCAGGACAGCTCGTTAACAGATCCGACCTTGTCCCCGCCCCCAGGAACAACTGTCCACCTTAAACTTGATCCGGCCCAGAGCGACAGCCCCCAGATCTGTTTGAAATTAATGACCAATGGCACAACCCCCCCCAGGCCCCAGTCGCTCCAGCCCCAGGAACCCCGAGCAAGATGTGCTTGGCCCCTCGCCCCCTTCCATTGCCACAACCAGAGCCACCGCCACCGCCTGATGATAGAAATTTGCCCTTTGCAGCTACCGCCCCACAGGACAGGAAACAATGGCACCGCGATAACTCTTGTCAGTTGACAAGGAATGCTGATTTGGATGAAAGCAAATTACTGTGGATGCTGGAATCTGAAACGAAAGGGAAAATTCTGGAAAATCTCAGCAAGTCTGGCAGCATCTGTAGAGAAAAGACTAAAGTTTTGAGTCCGATGACTCTTTGTCAAATGATGATTTGGAATCAACGACGGCCCACGCGGCCACAGCATAAAAACACCGGACACGAGTTAGGCAACCGGGAGATGGTGATGGCTCAGAGTCGGACTGACGACTCTTTTTGAAATGGAACCCTGACGTGTCCAGATGATGAGGAACAGGAACCGATTGAGATTTATGGGGTTCTATTTTCTGATGGAGCCAGCCCACCTTCATTTTCTTGAATTTATTGATACAGTTTCATCTTTCGGTCTCAGTTGTTTTATGTAATGTCGTCCTTCCGCTAAATTTCTTGATGCAGTCATGATTACTCGCCTGCACATTCTTGCAGTCCAATTGTTACAAACTCTTTCCGCTCGTGTAAGGTCACGCAGGCGGTGGAGTAACGACACTAATCCCCGCCCTGCCTGAGGATCCCCTAGGGGCTGGTTTAGCACAGGGATAAATCGCTGGCTTTGAAAGCAGACCAAAGCAAGCCAGCAGCACAGTTCAATTCCCGTACCAGCCTCCACGAACAGGCGCCGGAATGTGGCGACTAGGGGCTTTTCACAGTAATCATTTGAAGCCTACTTGTGCCAATAAGCGATTTTTATTTCAATTCACAATCGGTCAGCCAAGCTCGGGCAGTGGGGCAACAGCACTGATCACCACACCATTCTTGCCCTGTCACGGCTCATACGCACGCATCACTGATTTGGAAAAGATTTTTTGGAAACTCTTTACTGTCTCTGACAGGTGTTTGTTTCCCCTGATCTGTTCTATTTTGCGTATGATTTAAAGAATGCTCTTTGCCGCAGTCTCTGCGCTCAACTTCGGTTTCCGGCGACCCTTCGGCCGCTAACCCCAACTACTATTTACATGTTCTACACACTTGGTTGAAACAAAACTTGCTGTTATTACACAACGCATCGACCACAAGCTACACTTTAACAACATGTTCTTTTCGGATGTCTTGTCTCCAAACTGGTTGGTTTAAAAAAAAAATGATGGAGTCACACATGGTGACAATTCTAATGGGAATTAAGGAGAATCGGACAGACAAACGAGATATTAAACAAAGGAAATAACTGATATAACTGAATATCCGAGGATACAAAGAACAAAAGACAAGATGAAGACAGAACTGATGACCTGTATAGAACCTGTCCCTGACCAAGGATACCCGAACCCCAAAGAACAGATAAAGGATCCACCACGTTTCGTGTTTAGGATCAAGAAACGGATTGTAGCCATATGGGATGGCCACTTTGAAAATAAACATGGATACTTGCAAAGACTCAAGGGAAAATGGCCAATACAGGATTCAGGCAAACTTAGAGCCTGAATGTATGTTTGCTGACAGAGAAACAGAATCACCCAGGACAAAGGGCTGGTGCTCAGGTATCAGATACAATTCCAGGCACATCAGCGCCTCTCCCTTCAGCCAGGAAGCCCAAACAGCCAAGGTCAATGACCGCTCAGGACACGCCCAGCGGTCAAGGCACCCGCCCCTTTATTGGCTCAAATCGAAGGCAGTGATCGAAGCCGGCCGAATTATTGGGTCCAAATCTAAGGACTGCCTAAAAGAGCGCGAAACCCCAAAGGATAAAGAGAGACATTGCCATGTGTTCCATCTCTTTTGGTCCTGGCACACCGGCACTCTTCGGTCCGCCCGATACCTGAAGCCAACTGCAGCACCACGACCAGAAACAAGTTCAAGATCAACGATCGCTACCAGATGGATGAGCCCAGCAGAACTGAAGTTACTTCTCCAGACCCAGCCACTCCAGATCCGAACAAAGGCCTTGTTCCTCTGCCAAAGCCAGGTGCCTGAAAGTTAAGTACAGGTTGTTGTAGTGTTAGGTGTAGTTTACCTTGTCGTGGGTTTATGTTGCATGTGTGAGTTCATCTTGTGTGTAAATAAACCATTATTTAACGTGAACCAACTGACTGGTTGTTGGGTCTTTGATCAATATCCGGTTGAACCTTGTGATGGTATCATCTGATACCCATTGACTCTGAAAAGCAATATTACTCAATGTTAAGAAAGGCCACATTATTGGCGTCTCCGGTGCAGAATTGGCAACACTTATCAGTGACGCTTCTGGGATAGTATTCCACTCATCAAAATCGGCAACACACCACAGAGTTCAGTGGAAGCAGCCAGAGAAACACACTGAAAATTGGACCTGAATCACTGAATGGTCACAGTCGATGATGGATCCAGAGTTGCTCACATTGATCAACTAACAATAACAGAAAGGGTGCTGTCCACTCGCACACCATGGCATGCTGGCAGACATTTTGTTACGGGGTTGGACGGCTCACTCTCTACCTAACCCCCCCCCCCTCCGTCGCCCCCCACTGCCTCCCCCGTCTCCCCCACTGCCTCCCCCGTCGCCCCCACTGTCTCCCCCGTCGCCCCCCACTGCCTCCCCCGTCGCCCCCACTGCCTCCTCCGACGGCCAGCAGCACAAAGGGACACACAACTTCACACCGAAAACGATGGAATCATTATATCTCGCTGAGAAAATATTCTACACAATCCTTGCTGTTGTTGGAGTTCCTGGTGAGTGTGTAACACCATTGAAGCTGTGTAAATCAGTGGTTTTAATCCCTTTCACTGAGCAACACAGTTCAGTGTTTGGAAAGTGGGCGCACGCAAACTAAAAAATATTTTCTTTCACTAATGCAAATGTCGTCATCTGTTTGTTCATGTCTTTTAAAAAAATAAAATATGTTGCAACCTGAATATCCCTGAGGTAATTCCACAGAGTATAAGTGAAGATCTTTGTGAATAAATATCCTCAGTGCAGAAGACAGAGAGACGGCCAGCAGCACAAAGGGACACACAACTTCACATCGAAAACGATGGAATCACTATATCTCGCTGAGAAAATATTCTACACAATCCTTGCTGTTGTTGGAGTTCCTGGTGAGTGTGTAACACCATTGAAGCTGTGTAAATCAGTGGTTTTAATCCCTTTCTTCAACGGAGCATAAACCTCTGGCAGTAACTGACATGCTCTCCGACCAATGAAGTTATTGTATTTAATGGCATCTTTTGCAATGTTAGATTGGATCTCAGTGAAGTCAGGAAATGTTTAATGGGAGTAAAAATCATATCGCACTGAGTGTCGGTCACTAACGAGAGTGGAATATGTGACAGCAGTGAACAAGTATTACTGGAAGTATCTGAAGTATCTGTCCGTGTGGAATTGTACTGAGTGTGGGTCACTAACCAGAGTGGATTTTCTGATCCAATTATCCATCTATAACTTGGATTCTCTGTCCGTGTAGCATTGTGTTGTGTTGGGGTCAGGAACTGGAATTAAATTAGTTTGTTCTTCAGAGTGGATGCAGTAACTTATTTCGCCATCTCTGCCAACTCCAGCAATGATGCCATGTTCGGACTCACATTCACCTCTCTCTTCTGCACCTCTCCCCCTCCACCGCCGCAACACCCCCTTCACCGGACAGACGCCCCCCCCCCCCCACCCCCCGCACCCAGGTGTTTGCATTTCATTGGTACTGCTCCTACTTGACACCCAAGCCCATTCCTGCATCAAGCCGACCATCCCTTCCTCTTTCAATAGCTCCTTCCCGTACAGACGCAGAACGTGCCAGAACTTCCCCTTTCCCTCCTCCTGTCTCAGGCGGACTGGGGCTGGTTTAGCACAGTGGGCTAACAGCTGGCGTGTAATGTAGAGCAAGGGCAGCAGCGCCGGCTCAATTCCCGTACCGGCCTCCTCGAACAGGTGCCAGAATGTGGCGATTCGGGGCTTGGAAAGAGACAGATCAGCACAGTGGGCTAAACAACTGGCTTGTAATGAAGGACAATGCAGAACAAGACGAGCAGCGTTGGTTCAAATCCCGTATCGGCCACCCCGAACAGGCGCTGGAATGTGGCGACTAGGGCCTTTTCACAGTAACTTCATTTGAAGCCTACTTGTGACAATAAGCAATCATTATGATTATATTAAGATTCAAGGCAGCAAACATTCCTTCCAGTTGAAGCAGTGTTTCGCTGGTGCTCCCTGCATGTCTGGTCCATTGTACTCTTCACCCAATGCGGTGTCCTCGACATTGGGGGCAATAAATGCAAACTGGGTGACCGTTTTCTGGAGCGTCTTCAATCAGCAAGTGTGACTCTAACCTTCCCGTTTTCTCTCATTGTAACCCAGCGCCTCGTTCTTGTGCCCACATGTCTGTCCTTGGCCTGCTGCAATGCTCCAGTGAAGCCTGACACAAGCTGGAGGATCAGCGTCTCGTCTTCCAATTCGACACGTTCCTGCCCTCAGAACTCAACATTAATTTGAACAGCTTTAGATTGTGCCCGTTGTTCTCCATTTTAACACCCTTATTTTTGTTTCATCGCTTTGTTCTAATCCAACGCAGCAGGCCCGAATCAGGAGAGAGTCTATTGCTGGCAAGTGAAACCTGGGGAATGTCCAATGTGGAAGAGGAAAAATAATTGAGAAAAGATTGATAGGGATTGTTTCCAAAATGGGAGAGGATGTATCCCTGGGAATAACATGACCTGGGGATGTTTGCATCAATGCGATGGTCTATCCCTGGGATAATAGTGCCTTTTGACTGACTGAACCTAGAGGGGGTCTATTTCTTGGGATATCCTTCTGCGTATTTTCAAAAGCGAGAAAGTGACCCTTCAAGTTGTGGTGCGAGGAACAAAAGCACTATTCCTGGGAACTCTGTGATCTGGAGTTTGCCTGAAGCTGGAGAGGATCTATACCTTGGAAGAGTCAATAGTGTGAATGTTGTAAAACTGGAGTTGGTCAATTCCTGGCGATAGGGGTATGTGGTGATATGCATCACTGTAGATACAAAGGGGAATAATATAAGTACAGGGAGACTAGATAGACACTAGAGTGAGCACCAGAGAAATGGCACACAGACTTTCAACTAATAGGTCAGTAAGATAGGACACGACCAATGGGCATTCACGATCCACACAGAGGTGACACTACCACAGGAGGGCATTACACCAACTCATATAAAAAGGACACAGAAAACATGCTCTTCCTCTTTCCAGTGGAGACAGTGAGTACAGACAAAGGGTTGATTGAACATCCAGCCCACCACGTGGATTGTAGCAGACTGGTTCGTCGGTCTGAGTGGCTATAGAAAGATTGACAGTAGAGTCGAATCCAAGTAGGAGAATTGTTAATAGTTCAATAAATGTGTTGTAGCTATATCCACGTCTGAACCTTCCTTTGTCAGAGTGCACATCAAGGAAGCAGCTTGTGCTTTGTCAATACCATAACGAGACAGTGTCCACGGAATAGTCCAACACTGGAGAGAGTCTGTTTCCAGGATGACAGCACACTGGAGATGGTCTACATCTGGAGGGTGACTATTCCTGTGAAATCTCTGTCCAGGTGGCTGTGGTTCATTGTATGTCTATTCCTTGGAAGAGGGCATCAGGTACAGTGTTTTCTGGGATGGAAAACTGATAGGGGGGATTGTGGGGGGCTGTGGAATGAGGGTGGACATGTGGGCTTAAGTAGGTGCTCTTTCCAAGAGCCGATGCAGTTTCAATTCGCCGAATGGCCTCCTTCTGCACTGTAAATTATATGTCTATGATTCTGGTGCCCTGATTGGTGTCAGAATTTGGAAGATGAGTATCAGAGGGAATCACATACCCAGCAAATGTTCAGGAGACTGGACAGGTTATACGCAGCCCCGATCATCAACTGGGGAGGACTTGAACCTGTTTTAGTTTCCCATTAATCATAGACGATTCCAATAATCCAGGAGTTGTGTCGAACTCCATTCGGATTTCAGGCGAGGGAAAGGACCACTCCGGGGTGTGGTCCGATAAAAAGGTGTGAGGGGGTTGAGACTGCCTATTGACAATCTTTGTATCTGGTTTCGGAAACACGGGCAGTCCAAGTTAACTCTGGAAAACAGGTGAACATAGAAATATACGCTCACTCAAAGGTATTTAAATCAGGAACATTTTCATCCTGACAGGTCTGTTGTTCTCAGTTTTGTGAACTCCTCCCCCTTCTCAACCTCTCGGGTTGCATTTTCTACTTCCCAGTCTGCAATTTTAATATCTGTCCCCACTCCTCCACCAACACCACCCGCCACCCCCCATCCTCCTCCTGCCCGTGTGATTGAAACTGAAATGTTGACCTTCCTGGTCGGTGAATGTTTAGTCAGTCATTTAAAGACTCTTTTCCCTCTTCTCTCGGACAGCCAATTTGCTGGGAATTACGATCCTGTGTCGGGGAAAGTGTGGCCTCTCGACCTGCAGCACTTGCTACCTGGTGTCCATGGCAACTGCGGATCTATTATTTAGTATCATGGAGCCGATACTTAATCGGATTAATTCTAATTTTTTCCCCCGGTGTTTCCTGGACTTCACCCCTGTGTGTAGTGTTAGATATGTCCTTCAGACTGCAGTCACAGACTGTTCTGTCTGGTTCACCGTCACTTTTACCGTTGATCGATTTGTGGCCATTTGCTGCCAGAAGCTGAAAACTAAATACTGCACCAGGAAGACTGCGGCTGTGATTCTGGCAACGACCAGCATCCTGCTTTGCACAAAAAACATACCCTTGTACTTTACAACGGAACCCGGAGAGATAATTGACAATGTTCCCTGGTTCTGTGTTACAAAGGCAAGCTACTGGACAGATCCCCGATGGATTGTCTTTTCCTGGTTTGATCAGATTTTAACCCCATTGCTCCCATTTGGTTTAATCCTGTTGATCAACGCTCTGACAGTCAGGCACATTTTAGTGACCAGTCGAGTCCGTCAGGGACTCAAGACTCAGAGGAAGGGAGAGAATCGCAGTGACCCGGAGATGGAGAGCAGGAGGAAGTCAATGATTTTACTCTTCACCATATCTGGAGCTTTCATTCTCCTCTGGTCGATGTTTGTTATAAGATTTTTCTATTTAGATTTGGCAGAATTCAGTTACCTCACCAATCCTCAATTTATTTTCCAACAAGCTGGAAATATGCTACTGAGTTTAAATTGCTGCACAAACACATTTATTTATGCGGTGACTCAGACCAGGTTCAGGGAGCAGATCAAGATCGCGGTGAAATATCCTGTTACATCAATCATTCAATTAATTGAAAAGCAAAACAAACTGACAGACAATCACAGCTGAGCTGTCGGACTGACACCTCTCAGCCACTCAGCAGCTTCAGCCGCTGACGGTCAACCTCCATAGCCAATGGAGGAGCTCATTGCGTCGTCTGACAGAGAGGTTCACCAGTCAGGGAGCTTCACCTGCTGACTGTGAGTCACAAGCCAATCAGAGACAACCTGCCCCGCTACCAATCCGGCCTCCTCCAACATTCGCCGCCTCTAACATTCTACACCCTCTAATAATAATAATCTTTATTGTCACAAGTAGGCTTATATTAACACTGCAATGGAGTTACTCTGAAAATACCCACATTCCGCCACCTGGTCATAGAACATACAACATAGAACTGTACAGCACAGTACAGGCCCTTCGGCCCACAATGTTGTGCCGAACTAGTCTAAAGCTAAGATCAAATCAACCGACTCCTAATCATTCTAGTGCACACCATATGCCTGTCCAATAACCGCTTGAAAGTTCCTAAAGTGTCTGACTCTACTGCCATAGCTGGGAATGCGTTCCGCGCCCCAACCACTGTCTGAGTAAAGAACCTACCTCTGGCATCCCTCCTATACCTTCCACCATGAAACTTATAGTTATGCCCCCTCCTGAAAGCTACACCCACCCGAGGAAAAAGTCGCTCAACGTCCACTGGATTTATCCCGCTCATCATCTTCTACACCTCAGTTAAGCCACCTCTATTCGTCCTTCGCTCCAATGAGAAAAGCCCTCGCTCCCTCAACCTTTCCTCAGAGGACCCACCCACCAATCCAGGCAAATCCTGGTAAATCTCCTTTGCGCCCTTTCCAATTCTTCCACATCCTTCCTATAATGAGGTGACCAGAACTGCACACAATACCCCAAATGTGGTCCAACCAACGTCTTGTACAGTTGCAGCATAACCCCACGGCTCTTAAACTAAATCCCCCTGTTAATAAATACTAACACACTAATGGCTTTCTTCACGGCTCTATCCACTTGGGTGGCAACTTTCAGAGATCTATGGACACGAACTACGAACTGCTCCTCCACATTCATCAGAACCCTGCCGTTAACTATGTAATCCGCAGTCAAAGTTGACCTCCCAAAATGAATCACCTCACACTTATCCGGGTTAAACTCCATCTGTCACTTTTCGTCCAGCTCTGCATCCTATCAGCCTTGAACAGCCCTCCACATTATCCACTACCCCACCAATCTTGGTGTCATCAACAAATTTACTAACCCAACCTTCAAATCCACCACCCAAGTCATTGATAAAAATCACAAATAGCAGAGTACCCAGCACTGATCCCTGTGGTACACCACTGGTAACTGGGCTTCAGGATGAAAATTTACCATCTACCACCACTCTTTGTCTTGTTTGTGAGAGCCAGTTACGGATCAATTTGTGACTACCGCACTTCACCAAAATCTGCATGGCAATCTTTTCCTCCACATCTCTGTTACTGTTTCGGGGGCTGTTGCAAACTCCAAACAAAGTGACCGCGCCTTTCGTATTTCTAACTTCAGCCCACACTACCTCGGTAGACAGATCCTCCTCAAACTGCCTTTCTGCAGCCATTACACGATCCTTGATTAACAATGCCACTCCTCCACCTCTTTTACCACCTTCCCTAATCTTACTGAAACATCTAAACCCCGGAACCTCCAACAACCATTCCTGCTCCTGTTTGATCCACGTCTCCGTAATGGCCACAATATCGTAGTCCCAGGTACCAATCCATGCTTCAAGCTCATCAACCTTATTCCTGATGCTCCTCGCATTGAAGTAGACACACTTCAAACCACCTTCATGCCTGCAGGTCCACTCTTGTGACCTTGGTAGCGTTCTCAGTACTGCACTACCCTCAACTTCCTGAACTCCAGCAACGCTCTCTCGTGGACTATAAATCAGTTTCCCATCCCCCTGCCAAATTAGTTGAACCACCCCTCCCCATCCTCCCCTAAGAGTTGTAGCAAATTTCCTCCCAGGATTTTGGTGCCCCTCTGGTTGAGGTGTAATCCATCCTGTTTGTACAGGTCCCACCTTCCCCGGAATGTGCTCCAATTATCCAATTAACTAAAACCCTCCCTCCTACACCATCCCTGTATCCACGTGTTTAACTGCACTCTCTCCCTGTTCGTCACCTCGCTAGCACGTGGCACTGGCAGCAAACCAAAGATGACAACACGGTCTGTCCTGGCTCTCAGCTTCCACCCTCGCTCCCTGAATTCCTGTTTTACATCCCCGTCCCTTTTCCTACCTATGTCGTTGGTACCTATGTGTACCACAACTTGTGGCTGCTCCCCCTCCCCCTTAAGGATCCTGAAAACACGATCAGAGACGTCACGGACATTGGCACCCGGGAGGCAATACACCAACCGTGAGCCTCTATCGTTGGCACAGAACCGCCTATCTGTGCCTCTAATTATAGAGTCTCTAATAACTAATGCTCTCCTGCTCTTCCCCTTCCTTTCTGAGCCACAGAGACCTGGTCACCCTGGCTTACCTCTGGTAAGTATCCAACAGTATCCAAAATGGAATAACTGTTATTGAGGGGAACAAGCGCAGGGGATCCCTTCACTGGCTGCTTCTTCCCCCTCCTTTTAAACATCACCCAGCTACCTTCGTTCTTAGGAGTAACTACATCCCTGCAGCTTCTATCTATAACAGACTCTGCCTCCCGAATGATCCTCAGTTCAAACAGCTCCAGCTCCCGAATACGGTTTTGTAGAGCTGGAGATGGGTGCACTTCCCGCAGGTGAACCCAGCAGGGCCACTGACGGTGTCCCTCACCTTGAACATCCTGCAGGAGGAACGTTGCACTGCCCTCTGCCATTCCTTCCATTTATCCACTTGACAATTACAAAGAAAAGAAAATACCTGATTTTCACACTCCCCGACAGTAGCTTTCAACTTGCCCCCCCCCCCCGCCCACCCCAAGTCTGCCCTCACTGAGAGCTCCTGTTAGTCACAGTGAATGCACCTGAGGCAAATCACTCCCCGCAACAGCCAATCTGCGTCGCTGCTCTGCCGCCCTCTGTAGGTCGAAGTACACGGAGGGAAATTCAGAATGTCCAATTCACCTATCAGTATGTCTTTCGGGACATGTGGGAGGAAACCGCAGCACCCGTAGGAAACCCACGCAGACACGGGGAGAATGTGCAGACTCCGCACAGACAGCGACCCAAGTCGGGAATCAAACCTGGGACACAGGAGCTGTGAAGCAACAGTGCTAACCACTGCCTACCATGCCGCCCATTCTTCCCCTCTAACGTTCTTTCAAACAAATATTCTTCTTTCAACATGTCCCCGTACCAGCGTCACCGAAGAAGCGCCGGAATGTGGCGACTTGCTGCATTTCACAGTAACGTAATTTGAAGCCGACTTGTGACAAAAAGCGATTTTCATTTCATTTCATTTCCCCACCCAAACATCCTAACTTCACATTTCACCCCCAACTTTCTTTCCCGCCAACATTCTGCCCCCCCCCCAACATTCTGCCCCAACATTCTGGCCCCCAACATTTTTACCCCCAACATTTTTCTTCCCAAACATTCATCCCCCCCTAATATTTCCACCTCTTCCAACATACATTTCTCCCCGTTCAGCCCTTCCCCGTAAAACCCTCCTCAACTCTGTCCCTCTCTATCAATCCCCCTGCGACTCTGTCCGTCCCTCCCGATCCTCTCCTCAATGCTCCCAGTCCCTCCCTAAAGTCCCATTTCTAGAATTCCCCCTCAGACCCCTCTGTGTTCGGAGATACAGAGACTCCTGCACTCCCCAAAACAGACCCTAACCCTTTGAGTGGAAATTTCCCAGGCTACTCTGCGTGTGTAAGAAAGACATGTCAAAATGTATTGTTATTTCTCTCTCTGGTTATTGCTCTTGTTCGAGGATTCCTCACCGGGAATGAACTCTCTCTTTGTATTGTCAAATGTTCAAAATAAAGAAAGATGGAAATTGATTCAAACCAAGCAAAGCATTATTGAAACAGGCACAACAAGATCCCAGGACACCGCTCACTCACTGATACATACAACATACAGTGCATAAGGAGGCCATTCAGCCCATCGAACCTGCAACGACACACTGAAGCCCTCACTTCCGGTATCCGGTAAATTTCTCGAAATCAATTGCTCGAAAGCTAATTGCTCGAAGTCAGTTGCTCAAAAAATTAATTCTCGAACTATCAATTGATCGAATGATAGATTGCTCGAAGAGCAGTACTTCAATATACCCAAGATGAACAAGGTTCATTACCTAAAAAAGCAACTAATAAAAAAACAATTAATTGGTTCAATAAATAATACCAACATTACAATTCATAATTTTATTAGTCTTTACAATTTCAAAAAAGTTTAAAATACCAACAATTACAATTCATAATTTTATTAGTCTTTACAATTTATAAAAAGTTTAAAAGATTTTAGTAAGAAAAAAATAAAGTTAAAATTCAGGATTGCCAATATATGTTGGCTACTCCATTAGTATGCAATATTGTGTGCAACACTTTTTAAATATTCTTCTACATTTCCCGTTTCGTTATATTTTGATACAATATCCTGTAATTGTTGTGCGCAGTCACGGTATTTTTTTCTGCTCCCAGCTGTACTCACACCTCCCACAAATTGTTCGATTTGCAACTCGTGTAAACTTTGCTCTCGCTTTAAGCCATCTATAAACTTCCAAATCGACGGATGACAAGCACTTAGTTGATGTTGGAAACTGTTGTGCCATCCCTCAATAGAATTGTTCGTTTTCGCCAATCCTTCTTTGACGTAATCGAAACAGTTCCACATTTCATGTTTAAATATAGGAGTACGTCTACGGTTGTGTCTATACGGCCGACCAATCCACGTATCTTCAAAGTAATCCACTACTCCTTGAAGTTCATCTGGAAAAATCTCATTTTCAGTTAAAGATTCAAATGTTGTCACAACATTGGGTATCGGTATAAATGCCAATGCAGATAAGAGACGAGCTTTAAAAGCAAATTCGGTATTGGTGTCGTATATAAGCTTTAGGCCACTTCCTTGAATTTTTCTATAAATGGTTTGACAAAAATGAAAAAAACACCCACGACAATTAGACATCGGAAATTCTTGTTCTATGGCCTTAACCATGGCCATTTCAAAATCAATCATTACTGTCAACGGCTGGAATATAGGGATTTTTTCTTTTAAAGCCATCAGGAACTTCCTATACGTTTCTTCAGTCTTGTTAGGTAGCAGTGCATATACAAGGGGTATAACATTACCTGATTTCACACCATGTATTGTATACAATTGAGCAAAATCGAGGGCACAGTTTTAAATGTTCCATCAGCACACCAGTGCTCCGAATGTACTAAGATATCGAGATTCTTTTGGGTTGCAAAAATTAATATACGACCATTTGTGGGACCAGAGTCATAAATAAGGAATAAGTCTCCTTTGCAGGTTTTTGTAAACTCTTCAGGGATATCAAGATCGAGGTAACTAGTAGGCAAAGCATGTCCAACATTCTTTCTTGCGCGTGTATTGCGTATGGTTCTTTTCATATTTTCTACTGAAGGGAGCTTCACAGCTGCAGCACCACTTACCTCTATTGAGGCACATGATACAATATATTGCGGTGTATCTCGACTATTCATCGCATGTTTTTCACTTTCTCCATTACTTTAGTAGCTTCAATTCCAGCAGCGTCTCCTGCATGGTTGTGATTTCCACTTTGTTTCGTGATACTATCATCAATTGTGATAACACGCGCACAACATTTTCTTGTTTTGGACATTTCACATTTCCAATATATCTTATTGTTCACCGCTTTGTCCTTAATATATAGTTGACCATCCAAACACAATTTCTTCTTTCCTTTTTCGCTCGCTATGAAACTTATATCCAGCTTGAGGGTTCGAGGTTTTCAGAATTAATGGTATTTAGCAGGTGGTGTTTAACTGTTAATTATTTATTAATTATCGTTTAAAGAGTGAATTGCTTTGAAAGAATTGGTAATTAACGTTTAAATATTTATTAGTGATCGTTTAAAGAATGAATGTCGGCTTTCGAGCAATCTGTCTTTCGATCGTTCGAGAAATGATTTTACGAGCAATTGACTTCGAGCAATTAGCTTTCGAGCAATTGATTTCGAGAAATTTACCTGGAACCCTCACTTCCACCCTATCCACGTAACCCAATAACCTTTTTGGTCACAAAGGGCAATTTATCATGGCCAATCCACCTAACCTGCACGTCTTTGGACTTTGGGAGGAAACCGGAGCACCCGGAGAAAACCCACGCAGATACGGGGGAGAACATGCAGACTCCACACAGTGACCCAGCGGGGAATCGAACCTGGGACCCTGGCGCTGTGAAGCCACAGTGCTATCCACTTGTGCTGCCGTGGTGCCCACCGGTCACATTCTCAGTTGTCTCGAACCCATTTTATAAACACGGCCCCATAATGGCAATATATTACAAATCAGCCCTTGTTACTTTTAAATAAAATCTAAATGGACAGAGGGAGACATTCCCCAAATGGTGGCCAGTTGGCTAAAGACATGGAGCGTCTCGCCCAGAGCCTCAGTCAGCAGTCAGCTGTGTTGAACAATTTAAAATTTGACGAGCGTTTAGGCAGAGACAGACAGAAAGGGAGGCGGAGATAGTAAAATCTCCCCCCCCCCCCCACAGGGCCACCAGAACACTGAATGAAAGTAGAGATACTCACCCTTCGTCAACCCCTCCCCACTCCACCCCCAGCACCAACAGGCTGTGTCTCTCCCACTGCATCAAATCTGCCACTTCCAGCAGTTTTTATATCTCTATCTGATTCTGCGCCTTGCTGTGTTGTAGGATTCCACACACAATCATCTCTTGGCACAGCAACATCCAAAAGAGCAACAAATGTGTGATGCCAACATTCTCCATTGGGGGAAGATTGATAAAGGTCTGTGTGTGATTTTGACATTCTCCACTGGGGGGTAGTGTGGAAAGGTGCGTTTGTGATACTGACATTCCCCACTAGGGGGTAGAGTAGTAAAGGTGTGTGTAATTCTGACCTTCTCCAATGGAACGTAGATTTGTCAAGGTATGTGCGTGATTCTGACATTCTTGACTCGGGGAACAAAGAACAAAGAATAAAGAGCAAAGAAAATTACAGCACAGGAACAGGCCCTTCGGCCCTCCCAGACTGCACCGATCCAGATCCTTTATCTAAACCTGCCTTCTATTTTCCAAGGTCTACTTCCCTCTGTTTCCGCCCGTTCATATACCCATCTAGGTGCCTCTTAAATGATGCTATCGTGCCCGCCTCTACCACCTCCGCTGGTAAAGCATTCCAGGCACCCATCACCCTCTGCGTAAAAAACTTTCCACACACATCTCCCTTAAACTTTCACCCTCTCACTTTGAAATCTTGACCCCTTGTAACTGACAACCCCACTCTTGGAAAAAGCTTGTTGCTTTCCACCCTGTCCTTCCCTCTAATAATTTTGTAGACCTCAATCAGGTCCCCCCTCAACCTCCGTCAATCCAATGAAAACAATCTACTCAACCTTTCTTCATAGCTAGCCCCTTCCATACCAGACAACATCCTGGTGAACCTCCTCTGCACCCTCTCCAAAACATCCACATCCTTCTGGTGATGTGGCGAACAGAACTGCACGCAGTATTCCAAATGTGGCCGAACCAAAGTCCTATACAACTGTAACATGATCTGCCGACTCTTGTACTCAATACCCCGTCCGATGAAGGCAACCATGCTGTATGCTTTCTTGACCACTCTGTCAACCTGCGTTGCCACCTTCAGGGTACAATGGACCTGAAATCCCAGATCTCTCTGTACATCAATTTTCCCCAGGACCCTTCCATTGACCATAAAGTCCACTCTTGAATTTGATCTTCCAAAATGTAACACCTCGCATTTGCCTGGACTGAACTCCATCTGCCATTTCTCTGCCCAACTCGCCAATCTATCTATATTTTGTTGTATTCTCTGACAGTCCTCCTCGCTATCTGCAACTCCACCAATCATTGTATCATTTGCAAACTTGCTAATCAGACCACCTATACATTCCTCCAGGTCATTTATGTAGATCACAAACAACAGTGGTCCGAGTACGGATCCCTGTGGAACACCACAAGTCACCCTTCTCCGTTTTGAGACACTCCCTTCCACCACTACTCTCTGTCTCCTGTTACCCGGCCAGTTCTTTATCCATCTAGCTAATAAACCCTGAACGCCATACGACTTCACTTTTTCCATCAACCTGCCATGGGAAACATTATCAAACGCAATACTAAAGTCCATGTATATGACATCTACAGCCCTTCCCTCATCAATTAACTTTGTCACTTCCTCAAAGAATTCTATTAGGTTTGTAAGGCATGACCTTCCCTGCACAAAACCATGCTGCCTATCACTGATAAGTCTATTTTCTTCCATATGTGAATAGATCCTATCCCTCAGTATCTTCTCCTACAGCTTCCCTACCACTGACGTCAAGCTCACAGGTCTGTAATTCCCTGGATTTTCCCTGCTATCCTTTTTAAACAAAGGGACAACATTAGCAATTCGCCAGTCCTCCGGGACCTCACCCATGCTCAAGGATGCTGTAAAGATATCTGTTAAGGCCCCAGCTATTTCGACCTTCGCTTCCCTCAGTAACCTGGGATAGATCCCATCCGGTCCTGGGGACTTGTCCACCTTAATGTCTTTTAGAATATCCAAAATTTCCCGCTTCCGTATGACAACTTGACGTAGAGTATTTAAACATCCATCCCTAGCCTCAACATCCGTCTTGTCCCTCTCCTTTGTGAATACCGATGCAAAGTACTCATTAAGAATCTCACCCATTTCCTCTGAGTCCACGCATAAATTCCCTCTTTTGTCTTTGAGTGGGCCAGTCCTTTCTCTAGTTACCCTCTTGCTCCTTACATACGAATAAAAGGCTTTGGGATTTTCCTCAACCCTGTTAGCCAAAGATATTTCATGACCCCTTTTAGCCCTCTTTATTGCACGTTTGAGATTTGTCCTACTTTCCCGATATTCCTCCAAAGCTTCATCAGTTTTGAGTTGCCTCGATCTTATGAATGCTTCCTTTTTCATCTTAGCTACTCTCACAATTTCACCCATCATCCATGGTTCCCTAATGTTGCCATTTCTATCTCTCATTTTCACAGGGACATGTCTGTCCTGCACTCTAATCAACCTTTCCTCAAAAGACTCCCATATTTCAAATGTGGATTTACCCTTCAACAGCTGCTCCCAATCCACATTCCCAAGCTCCTGCCGAATTTTGTTATACTCTGCCTTTCCCAAATTTAGCACTCTTCTAAAACTTACAAAATTGTGATCGCTATTCCCAAAGTAATCACCGACTGAAACATCAACCACCTGGCCGGGATCATTCCCCAATACCAGGTCAAGTATGGCCCCCTCCAGAGTTGGACTATTTACATACTGCTCTAAAAAAAACTCTCCTGGATGCTCCTTACAAACTCTGCTCCATCTACACCTCCAACACTACACGAATCCCATTCAATGTTTGGGAAGTTAAAGTCTCACATCACAACCACCCTATTGCTCCGACATTTTTCTATAATCTGTCTGCATATTTATACCTCTACTTCATGCTCGCTTTTGGGAGGCCTGTAGTAAAGTCCCAACAATGTTACTGCACCCTTCCTATTTCTTAGCTCTACTCATATTGCCTCAGTGCTCGAATCCTCCATCGTGCCCTCCTTAATCACAGCTGTGATATAATCTCTGACGAGTAACGCAACTCCTCCCCCTTCTACCTCCCTCTCTATCCCTCCTGAAGCATCTATACCCTTGGATATTCAGTTGCCAGTCCTGCCCTTCCCTCAACCAAGTCTCAGTAATATCAATAACATCAAAATCCCAGGTACTGATCCAAGCCCTAAGTTCATCTGCCTTACCTGCTACACTTCTCGCATTAAAACAAATGCACGCCAGACCACCTGTCACTTTGCGTTCAGCAACACTTCCCTGTCTACAATTTCCCCTTGTCACATTGAGTTTATTATCTCGTACCTTACTGGCATTAGTTGCTGCTTCTTTACTGACCTCTAACTTCCTAATCTGGTTCCCATCCCCCTGCCACATTCGTTTAAAACCTCCCCAACAGTGTTAGCAAAAGCACCCCCTCGGACATTGGTTCCAGTCCTGCCCAGGTGTAGACCATCCGGTTTGTAATGGTCCCACCGCTCCCAGAACCGGTTCCAATGTCCCAAAAATCTGAACCCCTCCCTCCTGCACCATCTCTCAAGCCACGTATTCATTCTGACTATTCTTCAGTTTCTACTCTGACTGTCCCGTGGCACTGGTAGCAATCCTGAGATCACTACCTTTGTGATCCTACTTTTTAACTTATCTACTAACTCCCTAAATTCTGATTGTAGGACCTCATCCATTTTTTTTAACCTATATCGTTGGTACCTATATGCACCACGACAACTGGCTGTTCACCCTCCCCTTCAGTATGTCCTGCAGCCGATCGGAGACATCCCTGACCCGAGCACCCGGGAGGCAACATACCATTCGGGAGTCTCGTTTTCGACCACAGAAACGCCTGTCTACTCCCCTTACAATTGAATCCCCTATGACTATAGCCCTATCAGTCGTTTTCCCGCCCTTCTGTGCAGCAGAGCCAGCCACGGTGCCATGAGCCTGGCTACTACTGCCTTCCCCTGATGAGTCATCTCCCCCAACAGTATCCAAAACGGTACACCTGTTTTGGATGGAGATGACCGTAGGGGACACCTGCACTGCCTTCCTGATCTTTCTCTGCCTTTTGGTCACCCATTCACTATCTCCCTCAGCAATCCTAACCTGCGGTGTGACCAGCTCACTGAACGTGCAATTCACGACCTCCTCAGCATCGTGGATACTCCAAAGTGAGTCCACCCGCAGCTCCAGAGCCGTCATGCTGTCTAACAGGAGCTGCAGCTGGACACACTTGCCGCACATGAAGAAGTCAGGGGCATCGGCCGCGTCCCTGAACTCCCACATTGAGCATGAGGAGCATAACGCGGGTCTGGGATCTCCTGCCATTTTTAGCCATTACCTTAACTGACTACAAACTATACTATCAAATAATTAATAAGTGACAGGAAAAAAAGCCT
The DNA here is from genome assembly GCF_902713615.1 of Scyliorhinus canicula. NCBI lineage: Eukaryota > Metazoa > Chordata > Chondrichthyes > Carcharhiniformes > Scyliorhinidae > Scyliorhinus > Scyliorhinus canicula. The sequence continues at coordinate 3,290,859 of NC_052166.1, forward strand.
TTACTTACCAATCACAATACTCACCAACACAGGAAGAGTTCAATTTCTCCCCGCTGCTGCTAATTGGAGCACTTTCCTTACCAGCCAATCAGATCTCTGCTTTGCTGTGATGTCACCCTTCCAGGTAAGTTTTTAAAGTTTTAAAGAGGTAAACTTACCTTCCCAACGACCCCTCACCACTGCTCCAGCCGAGAATCTGAAGTCCGCTGCTCCTCATCAACAGTCATTTTTTTTTGGTTAGAGGAGGAGGGCGGGTGGCAGACACGACACGTGTAGTGTCTTGGGTTTAGCCACTGCCCAAATATATCAGTTCACCCACCTTCCCAGAGCGTAATTCCGCCACTCCCATTCAGCTCCTCCCACGCACTGAAACTGCAAACAGCCCCCTGGTTACTGCTCTCGCTGAAAAAAAGAAAGCACACTCCGCGCTCCTGAAATGAAGATTGGTAAAGGTGAATGTGTGTGTGTGTGTGCATGTGATTCTGACATTTTCCACTAGGGGGTAGATTGGTAAAGGTGTGTGTGTGATTCTGACATCCTCAACTAGGGTACAGATTAGTAAGAAGTCTTTCAACACCAGGTTACAATCCAACAGGTTTGTTTCAAAACACTAGCTTTCGGAGGACAGTTTCTTCTACAGGTGAATTACCACCGGAATGTGGCGACTAGGTGCTTTTCACAGTAACTTCATTGAAGCCTACTTGTGACAATAAGCGATTAAAAAAAGGTAGCTGGTTTAGCACAGTGGGCTAAACGGTTGGCTTCCGATGCATAACAAGACCAGCAACGCGGGATTAATTCTCATATCAACCTCTCTGAACAGGCGCCGGAATGTGGCGACTAGGGACTTTTCACATTAACTTCATTGAAACATAATTGTGACAATAAGCGATTATTATTCAGGGTTCATGGCGACAAGGGCAACATGCATCAAGAGCTGTGGCTTTAGCAGTGATCCTTGTTGTACCCCACTGTTAGCTGCTTACCCACCTGAGGATCCCACTGTTACTCTCCGCATTACATGGAACATAGAACAGTACAGCACAGAACAGGCCCTTCGGCCCTCGATGTTGTGCCCAGCAATGATCACCCTACTCAAACCCACGTATCCACCCTATACCCGTAACCCAACAACACCCCCTCCCCCTCCCCCAAACATTACTTTTTAGGACACTACGGGCAATTTAGCATGGCCAATCCACCTAACCCGCACATCTTTGGACTGTGGGAGGAAACCGGAGCACCCGGAGGAAACCCACGCACACACGGGGAGGGCGTGTAGACTCCGCACAGACAGTGACCCAGCCGGGAATCGAACCTGGGACACTGGAGCTGTGAAGCATTTATGCTAACCACCATGCTACCGTGCTGCCCTAAATTACTTTTTAAAAATAATTTTTATTCAAATCAGGATATACTTAACAATATACAAAGAATTAATTCAGGAACGAAATAAAAAAATGAACAAAATCAACTTTCCTTTGAAAGAATAATTAATACATTATCATCAGCGTCATAGTTGAAGTTATTGAGACGTGGTCACATCCAAGGTGCAGGCAGACAGATTGGTGACCGATAGAAAGGGCAGGGTGTCAGTGCAGGAATCCCCTGTGGCTCACCCCCCTCGCTAACAGGTATACCATTTTGGATACTGTTGAGGGACAGCCGACCAAGGGAACACAACAGCAGCCAGAACTGTGGCACCACAATTCGCTTCGTTGCTCAGCAGGGGAGGGCAATGTACAGGGGAGCGATAGTTATAGGGGGCTCTATAGTAAGGGGCACACATAGGCGCTCCTGTGCCAGGGAAAGAGACTCCAGGATGGTGTGTTGCCTCCCTGGTGCCAGGGTCAAGGATTTCTCTGAACGAACAAAGGACATCCTGATGTGAGAGGGTGAACAGCCAGAGATCGTAGTATACATAGGTACTAACAACATAGGCAGGAAGAGTGACGAGGTCCTGCTGAAGGAGTTCTGGGAGTTCGGCAGTAAGCTAAAAAGCAGGACCTCCAGCTTTGTAATCTCAGGATTAGTCCCCGAGCCACGTTCCAGTGAGGCTAGAAATTGGAGGCTAATGCAGCAATTCGTCCCATTGGCTTATCTTGTTTTCACGAGTCTGTCTCCACAGTACTTTTCTTAAGCCACCAACACTGCAACGTCATGTGTCCAACGTTATTACAACGAAAGTACTTACGTTTTCTTACCTCCTTCCCAGTATCATAGGTTTCCATTTTGACCTGAGGCAAACTCTCTTTAACATCACCAACGTGACCTCTTTTGACTTGGATACCTGTGAATTTCTCACTTCCCCAGTTTCTAGCCTTCACAGGTTGAAACTGACGTCGAAAACCAGACTTTGTTTTGTGAACTAAAACCAAGTCACCTGCCATTTCTGCTGCCTGTCTAGCAGTGTTCACCTTTTGCTTTTTCATGCGTGAGTTGAATCTTTAAATTCTTCCAAAATGATCGTTTCGCGAAGAGCGTCACATGTTTGGTGTATTTTTAATCCTCTTACCCACCTATCAACATCATTTTATTTTATTCTTTCGAATTCCATATATGTCTGACCTGGTTCTTTCCTTAGGATTCTGGCAGCAATTCATATGCCCTTAATAAGGCTTTTCTCACCTCATCATCATCCCTAGATACCTCCTCTGATAGCAATGCAAACACTTCACCAGCTCTACCTATTAACTTTGGTCAAACCAACGCTACCCACACGGTCTTTGGGCGATTCAATTGTTTAACCACATCTGAAATTTGTTAGGATATTGTTGTAAAAGCGTTTGGCTGCCCTGTGACCCCCTTTTATCCCTTCCCCGCTGCCCACTTTGATCTACTGTCTTCTGGTTAGCTTCTACACAATACTGCACCCTTTGGGATTTCGGTTCACATTACAGATTTGAGGCAGAGCTGGAACACCGCTGTCCTGTTGGGCCAGACCACAACGTTCCCTCTAGGTTCTGTGGCAGAACCTGTGATGCAGTTTGATAGACTTGGCAAGCAACCAATCAGTGCATGTGGGATTTTCAGCCGTCTCCTATCGTTTTCTGTGATTGGTGAAGCCAGTCAAAAACATTGAAGAAAGAAGGCGGGTCTTCTGGAGAGTTCCATCATTTGTTCAGTTGTGTTAAGAAAACCAGCGAGTAAGGAGCTTCAGGAACCATTCTCTCCTTCTTTCTCTCTGCAGCTCTCTTTCTAATACATCCAAGCCAGTTTTGTGAAGGCTCTCCAATGGAGCAGGCAGACAGCACTCAAGTGTGCGAAAGGCTTCTGGAGTAAGAAAACAAGCAGTCATTCATCAGGTCTGTAACCTTTTAACTCGGTGCGTGAAGGGATGGGAAGAGCTCAAAATTTAAGCATAAGGGAGGAGCATTTGTGATAAGAATGTTAGATTCTTGTTCAGGGCTCAGGCAAGTAAAAGTCTGTTAATTCCAGGGTCCAAGTTATATTAATCTCACAAGGAGGCGAAAGCTCCACCTGGTGGTAGAAAGGCAGAAGTGCATAGATCTGAGCTGGGCTGTGGCTCTGTGGGTTTTCCTTTTATTTTGAGTTTTGGACTGGTTTGAGCTGCGCAGGATGAAAGAAGTGTCTCTCTATCTTCATTTTAAACACAGTTTCCAGGCTGCTTGGTAACTTAAAAGACATCACTGCTTTCTGGAAGGAATTCAAACCAGCTGGTTGAAAAGAACAGAGCATCACTAACAGGTCTTATACCAGTAAGAATGTTGTGTGCTGGGCCACATCTACGACCAGGGGTTTCTGGTTTTACTTGGACTTTGTTATTGAATTCGAACAGTTAAGGGGGGATTTCAGGTGAACGCCATGATACATTTGTGGTTTTCTAAACCCTGGCCCATAACAAATTGGGGGCTCGTCCGGGATAAAAGTCTATCTTTCGTGATTGGGTTTGCTGAGTGAATGTAAAGACAGCGAGGGGCAACCATATATATGTTTGCTTTTCAGGTGTTGTATTCAAGTTTGAATAGGGATTGTGTTGTGGACAATGGCCCTTTCTGAGGCTCAGACGTTTTTGGGGGTGGAGAAGGTCACACACAGTACCTTACCAACAGAGACTAAAAAAATGCTTTTAGATTTTGCAGAAAACATTGCAGTTAACATTCCCTGACAAAGTACGAAAAGAAGAGTTAATTGTGGCAGTAGCTGAGCATTTAAAATTGCCTGAGACACAGTCAGAATCTTTGGAAATGGCAAGTATTCGATTACAGATGATGCAGCCTGAACATGAAAAAGAATTAAAGCAAATTGAATACAAAATGAGGGGAAAAGATAGAAGAAGTACAGATCAGGGACAAAATCAAAGGAGAGAGAAGAAAGGGAAAAAGAACGAATAGACCTAGCAGAACAATAAGAAAGAGAAAGGCAGGTGCAGATCAGGGGGATAAAAGGATAGAGGAAGAGAGAAAAAGAATGAATAGCCCTAGCAGAAGAGAAAGGGAAGTACAGATCAGGGAAAAACAAAAAGAGGGAGAGGAAAAACAAAAAGAGAGAGTGACTTTGAACTTTCGAAACTGTCTATTAATCTGAAAGTCAAAGAAAATTGGCGGAGGTAAAGAGAAACGTACAGTCTGAGAATAGTGATGCGTTTAGTGAGCAAGAGCGTCATAGTCGAAGACTTGGAGGGATCTATTGAAATATGTTCAAGCATTGCCACGGTTTGATGAGTAGGATGTAGAAGCTTTTTTCATTTAATTTGAGGCGGTAGCTAAACAAATGAAATGGCCACAGAACATGTTGGTATTACTGATTCAAACAACGTTGGTAGGTAGAGCGAGTGAAGTTTTTGCATCACAATCAGAGGAGGTATCTGGGATGTATTGGGAGGCGAAATAATCAATTTTCAGTGCATATGGACTAGTGTCTGAAGCCTACAGACAAAGGTTTAGAAATTTAAGGAAAGAACCTGGCGAAACATACAAAGAATTCGAAAGGATCAAACAGAGTAATAGAACATAGAACAGTACACCACAGAACAGGCCCTTCGGCCCTCGATGTTGTGCCGAGCAATGATAACCCTACTTAAACCCACGTAACCCGTATACCCATAACCCAACAATCCCCCCATTAACCTTACACTACGGGCAATTTAGCATGGCCAATCCACCTAACCCGCACATCTTTGGACTGTGGGAGGAAACCGGAGCACCCGGAGGAAACCCACGCACACACGGGGAGAAGGTGCAGACTCCACACAGACAGTGACCCAAGCCGGGAATCGAACCTGGGACCCTGGAGCTGTGAAGCATTGATGCTACCGTGAGGCCCCTATCAACAATCGTTTCATGGTCATCATTAGACTTTTAATTGAAAATTTCACCATATGCCGTGGTGGGATTCGAACCCAGGTCCCCAGAGCATTACCCAGGGTCACTATTACTAGTCCAGTGACAATACCATTACGCCACCACCTCCCATATCTTTCCCATAATATTGAGAGGTGGATAAAGGCTTTGAAAATAGACCAAACATATGAAGATCTTCGGGAAATTATAATTTCGGAGGAGTATAAAAATATAATTCTTGGTGTAGCGAGAACTCATGTGGAACAGCAGAGGGTCCAAACTGCAGGATTAGCAGCAGAAATGGAAGATGATTATTAATTAGTTCATAAATCAATGTTTAGTTTCCAACATCAGTTTCAGCCTGAGGGATAGAAACTGGGGAAATGTTAAATAATCAGGCGGTAAAGGTAAAGGGGATCTGATGGGAGATAATAAGGAGAGTGTACCTCAGATTTAAGAAAAAATCCAGGATGGTGGAAGAGAAATGAACTCGGCCACATAAAGTCACAGTGTTGGGGTTCAAAAAAAGCACTGGGAAGGCTGATGTGGTAAACGGGATGAGCCAGTGGGGTTTGTTAACGTGGGAAAGGAAAGCCCAATTGAAAGGAAGGAGGTGCAAAAGAACGTACAGCCTGTTCAAGAGGTGATTGATCAGAAGAACCGGTGCCAGATCTCTTTAAATAATGTATTTGTGTGGGTAGAATTTTCTCATGTGCACCAGAAGGAGTAGGTAAATAAGTGAGAATTTAATGGGTCGGTATGGGTGTGTGAGACAGGAGTTGGTGCCAGGGTCATGGTGCTGCCTACTCACCCTGGCCACCCTGAGGAGCTGGTGCAGCTTCTATCGGCACTGCTGACCGGTCCTGGCGGTGGCCCAAAGCGCTCATGAACTCTGCCACCTGCTCTGCGTGATCCAGGGTGCCGCTGTCCGTGCTGCCGTCTTGTTGGCTGGGATGAGTGTGTCTGGGCTGTGGGCAGAGATGATATCTAGCCGCAGCTTGTCAGCCTCTCGACTGGCAAACCTGGTTGGCTGTATCACAGCCTGGTATAATAATACCATAAGGCACAGTAGCAGAATTAGGCACTCGTCCCATCGAATCTGCTCCGCCATTCAATCATGGCTGATATTTTCTCATCCCCATTGCCCTGCCTTCTCCCCATAACCCCTGATCCCCTTATTGATCAAGAACCTATCCACCTCTGTCTTAAAGACACTAAGTAATTTTCCTAGACAGCCTTCTGCGGCAAAGAGTTCCACAGATTCACCACCCGCTGGCTGAAGTAATTCCCCCTCATCTCTCTTTTGAAGGATCGTTCCATTAGTCTGAGATGGTGTCTTCTGGTTCTAGTATTTCCGACAAGTGGAACATCCTCTCCACGTCCACGCTAGTGAGGCCTCGCAGTATCTTGTAAGTTTCAATGTGATCCCCTCTCATTCTTCTAAACTCCAACGAGTATAGACCCAGAGTCCACAAACGTTATTCACAGGACAAGTTCTTCATTCCAGGGATCATTCTTCTGAAATTACTCTGGGCCCTTTCCAAGGCCAGCACATCCTTCCTTAGGTCCGGGACCCAAAACTGTTCACAATTGGCAACTGCTCGGCCCAGAACCGCAAGAAACTACAGAATCGTTACCAGTCTCCGAAAGAGCCTCCCTCTGGATTGAACTGATCTCTTCACACATCCTCTATACCGAGCAGATAGAACTGCTGTTTGCTTCACCCAATGCCTGTGTCTATGTGTTGACATTGTGTATTTTATGTTTGCCCTATTATGTATTTTCTTTTCATGTCCAGAATGATCTGTGTCTACTGTACACAGATCAATACTTTTCACTGCATCTCACTACACGTGACAATAAACAAATCCCAATACACCAGAGAATCCAGCCCCTCACAACGGAATGGTCACAGTGAAAGAGGCAGCTTCACCTGTAGCCATCTGGGATGGCCACTTAGAAAGTAAACATGGATACTTGCAAAGACCCAAGGGAAAATGGTCAAATCAGGATTTAGGCAAACTCAGAGCCTGAATGTGTGTTTGCTGACAGAGAAACAGACAGTATCGAAACCTCTAGCCGATTTGCATTCTAATGGTCCATTTCCCAGGACAAAGGACTGGTGCTCAGGTATCAGATACAATTCCAGACACATCGGCGCCACTCCCTTCACCCAGGAAGCCCAAACAGCCAAGGTCAATGATCGCTCAGGACATGCCCAGCCATCAAGGCACCTGCCCCTTTATTGGCTCAAATCGAAGGCAGTGATCGAAGCCGGCCGAATTATTGGGTCCAAAGTGAAGGACTGCCCAAAAGAGTGCGAAACCCCAAAGGATAAAGAGAGACATTTGCCATGTGTTCGATCTCTTTCGGCCCGGGCACACCGGCACTCTTCGGCCCGGCTGATACCTGAAGCCAACTGCAGCCAACCACGACCAGAAGTAACTTCAAGATCAACGATCGCTACAGGCAAATGAGCTCAGCAGAACCGAAGTTACTTCTCCAGACCCAGCCACTCCAGATCCGAACAAAGGCCTTGTTCCTCTGCCAAAGCCGGGTGCCGCTTTGTTACGTACCGCTAGCTGTAGTGTTAGGTGTAATTTAGCTTGTAGTGTTTTCATGTTGCATGTGTGAGTTAACCTTGTGTGTAAATAAACCATTATTGAACTAGAACTAACTGACTGGTTGTTGGGTCTTTGACCAGTATCCGGTTGAACCTTGTGGTGGTATTACCTGATACCCATTGACTCTGAAAAGCAATATTGCTCGCTATTAAGAAAGGCAACATTAGTGGCGTCCCTGTACAGAATTGGCCACAGTTATTAGTGATACACAACGCGCAGTCTCGGTAAGAGAAGAGACGGAACAACAGGCAGAACAGTTTAAAAAGCAATGTGTAGGCTTAAAGGCAGCCTTACAGTTCCACAGCAGGAAGGTGGCCCCGATTGGCAGAAACTCAATGAAACTGCCTATAGGTAAGTGGAAGACACCAAAAAATCAGAATAGAGCCCCCCAGACCCCGAGAAAGAAAGCCCGGCACCACCGACTGCACAGGTGGCACACAGCCCCATGGATCCAGTCACCACGCAGCGCAAGTCAACGATTGATGACGAACCCGATTTCGTGTACACCACCGCATTATCCATCACACAATTGAGAGATGCCTGCGCCAAATTGAACCATTCCAACCCACAGCAGACCCACACCATTTCTTTGAGCGAGTAAGACAACAGACAGTCATGTACGGTCTGGACGAACGGAAGTGAAACTTATAGTGATGAGCCGTGATGCATCCGTTTGTTCCGCACTACCCGATCCACAGAATGCAGGAGGAGGAAGCCTCCAGGAGATGAAGGCAGTTATTTTAAATGCAATTGGGCATAATAGAGGAGACCCCGTAGAAGGTCTAAATCACTGCAGACAAAAGAAAGGGGAGGATCCGACTGCACATGTAGGTCCATTTGGATCAATTTTAAAGCAGTATTTGGACATTTAGTCCCGCGCACACTAAAATGTTGAAAACACAACTAAATGAACCCATATTTTCGTCTCCCATGCCACAGAAGTAGGTCACAAAATCTGTGCGAATTATGACCCCCTCAGACGCCACTCACAATGAAGTGTGGGTTCTAAAGAGGCTTTCTAGAGCTTGGGAACATCCCGGCATAAAAAGGCAGAGCAGGAGAAAGTAGAAGCAAACATGAATCAAGTCAGGACACATGAGGACCCCACGGCTAAACGAGGGCAGGCATGATGGACAGCACCACAGAGCACAGATAATCTGATAATTGCGGAAAAAAGGGACATTTCCCCCGCGAACCGGCAACAGAATCAGCAGGCGAACGCCTCACAGAGGAACAATGCCAGGTCTATACACAGTATTAGCGCCCGCCCGGACAATTCGTCCACAAATAGCACAGATTGACAGTGTTCGGACTCCCCAACTTGGGTCTGTGACACACTCTGGGACCAGGCAGGTAGACCAGTAGTCACAGACAAAGTCCGGGGACACCCCATAGAGATCCTTTGGGACACAGGAGGGTCCCGCACCATTTTAAACTCCTCTGCAATGTTTCACCCAGATAAATGACCCACTACAGACATGACCCTTCTCAACAGATTTACAGGACATATCCAGCAGGGATATATTACGGTCCCCGTAGATATCCAAATCGGAAATGTAAATGCCAAGCACCCCGTTGTTTTAGTAGGTTTGCCCCGAACAGCAGAACACATTTTAAGGTTCAACTTCATGAGTTCACACAAGCTTTCCTTCGACGCCGTGAATAGGTGTGTGATGAAAATGGCTAGAGCAGCGACAGCCCCTGCCACGCCCACAGTAGGAGACGACAAACACAGAATCTGCTCAGTAGGAGACTATTGGTTTGATCCGCAAGCCATTAGTACAGATAGGACAATTAGAGAGGTTCTAAGAAACACAAAGTGTGATGATATGATCTGCATACTCGTCTGCCATTGGGCCAGAACGTCGGCTTACCATTGGCCCTGGTCGGTCATGTGCCTCTCGACCGATTGGCCGAGAGGCTGAGTTAACCACGCCTCTATCAACGAGGTATAAATGCTCAGAAGCCTGACGATCGTTCCTTTCCACTGTAGACGATCGCCAGGCTGTGTTCTAGTTAATTAAAGCCTGACATTGGTAAACCACTCGCCTCGCGTGCAATCGATGGTGCATCAATTTAATTAACTACAACTTTGAAGATGGAGTTCCGCATCAAGCCCGAATGCCTCCGCATCAGCCCGCAAACTCCGAACTCTACAGAACTTTTCAAACTCTGGCTGACTTGCCTCGAAGGGTTCCTGGCATCTACAACCACCCCCCCCACCGGGGCACAGAAGCTGCACGTCCTCCACTCCAGCGTGGGTATTGTCGCTTCCTCAATAATCGAAGACGAAACAGATTATGATGACGCTATACGGAAGCTAAAAGGACAATTCCTCAAACCGATCAACAGGGTATTCGCTCGACATCTGCTGGCCACCAGAAAACAGGTCCCCGGTGAGTCTCTAGACCAATACGCCCGGGCCCTCTGTGCCCTGGGGAGAGGTTGCGCCTGTGAAGCGGTGTCCGCTACAGAGCACATGGAGCTACTCGTCAGAGACGCTTATGTGGCTGGGATGCTGTCCCCCGTGATCCGCCAGCGGATGCTGGAAAGAGACGAACTTAGTTTAACGGAGACACTGACTCTCTCCGCCTCCCTGGAGGTCGCAGATCAAAGCGCTCGCACCTATGACCCTGGCCAGGCCGCCTCCTGGCACGCTTCCCACCAGCTACCCACCGCTCCCGGCCTCCCTCAGGCTTGTGCCGCGGGGCGCCCCGATAAATCCGCGGGGCCCCGCTGCTACTTTTGTGGGTACGCTAAGCACCCTCACTCGCGCTGCCCAGCCCGCTCCGCCCTCTGTAAGAGCTGCGGGAAGAAGGGCCACTTCTCCACGGTCTGCCAGGCCAAATCGCTGGCTGCAGCGCTTCTGGAAGCTGCACAGCACTCTCCCCCCCTCCCCCAGGCCTCTGCAAACGGCCTGTGTGCCTCCCTCTCTCCCCCAGGGCCGCCCCAGCTGCTCCCGACTCGCGCCCCGCCGGCCGACATGCGCACCTCCCCGGCCCCTCCAGGCCTCTGCCTGCCCGCCGCGCACGTTTCTCCCCCCCGCCCCCGGGCCCCGGCGCCCGACCGGCTCGCCTCTCCGGGCCCCCCTTGTCCCTGCCTGCCCCCAGCGGCCCTGCTTCCCTCGCTCCCGGACTCCGGCTCCCCCCACCCCCGGGCCCCGGCGCCCGACCGGCTCGCCTCTCCGGACCCCCCGGTCCCTGCCTGCCCGCAGCGCGACTCGGCTCCCCCCCGCCCCCGGCCCCCCGCACCCGGCCCGCGCGCCTTACCTCCGCCCACAGCTGATGCACCGAGCCGGCGTCCTGGAGCCGGCTTCCGCATCCCCACAGCTGATGCACCTAGCCGGCGTCCTGGAGCCGGCTTCCGCATTCCCGCAGCTGATGCACCTAGCCGGCGTCCTGGAGCCGGCCTGCGCGCCTCTCCGCTCACAGCGCCGGCAATGCTAGCTCCGCCTCCAGCGGGCACGAGGGCTTCCTGGGCGCCGCCATCTTGGGGCCCCGACCCCACGCGCGGGTCCTGGGCGCCGCCATCTTGGGGCCCCTACCCCACGTGCGGGTCCTGGGCGCCGCCATCTTGGGGAACAGACCTCACCTGGGGATCCTGGCCACCGGCTTCCACATCTGCCACGCAAGGTCCCTCCAGCATGGAATCGGACAGCGACGACGGATTTTCTCCACGGCTCGCGGCCGTTCACCCCACATATGGATCCTGGCCACCGACTTCCACATCTGCCACGCAAGGTCCCTCCAGCGTAGAATCGGACAGCGACGACCGATTTTCTCCACGGCTCACGGCCGTTCAACTCGACCAGTCTCATCCACGCACGCTCGCCAAAACGACTACGCTGATCCACCTCAACGGCCACAAGACGGACTGCCTGCTGGACTCCGGGAGCACGGAAAGCTTCGTTCACCCTGACACGGTAAGACGCTGCGCGCTCCCTATCCATCCCGTAACACGCAAAATCGGTTTAGCCTCAGGTTCGCACTCCGTCCACATCACCGGGTGCTGCATCGCGGACCTCACGGTCCAAGGGAAGGTTTTTAAAAATTATAAATTCCTTGTCCTCCCTGACCTTTGCGCACCGGCACTCCTAGGACTGGACTTCCAGTGCAACCTGCAGAGCTTGACTTTTCAATTCGGCGGCCCTATACCCCCCTCACTGTCTGCAGCCTAGCGTCCCTCAAAGTAGACCCTCCCTCCCTGTTTGCTAACCTCACCCCCGATTGCAAACCCGTCGCCACACGGAGCAGACGGTACAGCGCCCAGGACCGATCCTTCATCAGGTCCGAGGTCCAGAGGTTGCTGACGGAAGGGGTCATCGAGGCCAGCAACAGTCCCTGGCGAGCCCAAGTGCTGGTGGTCCGGACGGGGGAGCAAAACCGGATGGTCATCGATTACAGCCAAACAATCAATCGGTTTACGCAACTGGACGCGTATCCTCTCCCCCGTATCTCTACCATGGTAAACGAGATCGCGAGATACAAGGTCTTCTCAACTGTGGACCTTAAGTCCGCTTACCACCAGCTCCCCATCCGCGCGAGTGACCGACTGTACACCGCGTTCGAGGCTGACGGGCGCCTCTACCACTTCCTTAGGGTTCTGTTTGAAGTCACGAATGGGGTCTCGGTCTTCCAAAGGGAGATGGACCGAATGGTCGACAAGTACGGATTACAGGCTACCTTCCCGTACCTTGATAATGTCACCATCTGCGGCCACGACCAGCAAGACCATGACGCCAACCTCCAGAAATTCCTCCAAACCGCAAAACTCCTTAACCTCACATACAATAAGGATAAATGCGTGTTTAGCACCGACCGCCTAGCCATCCTCGGCTACGTAGTGCGTAACGGAGTGATAGGCCCCGACCCCGAACGCATGCGCCCCCTGATGGAACTCCCTCTCCCCAATACCCCCAAATCCCTCAAAAGCTGCCTAGGGTTTTTCGCATACTACGCCCAATGGGTTCCCAACTACGCAGACAAGGCCCGTCCCCTCATGCAAACCACGACCTTCCCGCCGTCGACGGAGGCCTGCCAGGCCTTTAGCCGCATCACAGCGGACATCGCAAAGGCCACGATGCGTGCCATCGATGAGGCCCTCCCCTTCCAGGTCGAGAGCGACGCTTCAGAAGTAGCTCTGGCGGCCACCCTGAACCAAGCGGGCAGACCCGTGGCCTTCTTCTCCAGAACTCTCCAGGCTTCCAAACTCCGCCACCCATCTGTGGAAAAGGAAGCCCAGGCCATAGTCGAAGCCGTGCGACATTGGAGGCACTATTTGGCCGGCAGGAGGTTTACCCTCCTCACAGACCAACGGTCAGTAGCCTTCATGTTTGATAATGCACAAAGGGGCAAGATCAAAAATGACAAGATTTTACGGTGGCGGATCGAGTTGTCCACGAACAACTATGATATCTTGTATCGTCCTGGGAAGCTCAATGAGCCTCCTGATGCCCTGTCCCGCGGTACCTGCGCCAGCGCGCAGATAGACCGCCTCCGCTCCCTCCACGCAGACCTCTGCCATCCAGGGGTGACCCGCCTACACCACTTCATTAAGGCCCGCAACCTGCCCTACTCTATCGAGGAAGTCAGGACAGTAACCCGTGACTGCCACATCTGCGCCGAGTGCAAACCGCACTTCTACCGCCCCGAGCGCGCACACCTGATCAAAGCATCCCGCCCCTTTGAACGTCTCAGCATTGACTTCAAGGGGCCCCTTCCCTCTAACAACCGCAACATTTACTTCCTGGCGGTTATCGACGAACACTCCCGCTTCCCCTTCGCCATTCCCTGTCCCGACATGACCACATCGACCGTCATTAAGGCCCTACTCTCCATCTTCTCACTGTTCGGCTACCCCGCGTACATTCACAGCGATCGGGGGTCCTCATTTATGAGCGACGAGCTGCGTCAATTCCTGCTTGACAGGGGCATCGCCTCTAGCAGGACGACCAGCTATAACCCCCGGGGTAACGGACAGGTCGAGCGGGAGAATGGTACCATCTGGAAGACCATACTACTAGCCCTCTGGTCTAGAAATCTCCCTATTTCCCGATGGCAAGAGGTGCTCCCCGATGCACTGCACTCTATCCGCTCACTCCTCTGTCCTGCAACTAATCAGACACCTCATGAGCGTCTTCTTGTTTTCCCGAGGAAGTCGTCCTCCGGATCCCCTCTCCCGACGTGGCTGGTCACCCCCGGACCCATCTTGCTCCGGAAGCATGTGCGGGTGCACAAGTCCGATCCGTTGGTGGAGCATGTCCAGTTACTCCACGCTAACCCGCAGTATGCGTATGTGGAGTACCCCGACGGTCGGCAGGACACGGTCTCCCTCCGGGACCTGGCACCCGCCGGCGTGCAGCCCCCCCCCCCCACCACAGACCCCCCTCCCCTTTTTCAGCCCAGCACCCCACTCAGCTTCCCCATCCCTCATCCATGGCGTCTCCGCGGCCAGCTCAGGTGACGGAGACTACTCGAGGTCTATCGCTCCCAGACTCCAGGACATCAGCAGGACCATCAGCCGATCCGACGACACCTCCTCCACTACGGCGCTCGGCCAGGACGTCAAGGACCACCAAACGACTGATCGAATCCATCTAGAGTTCTACGGTCCCATGGACTTCCTTTTGTAAATATTGTTATGTCTGGGCCAGTGGCAAGCCCCCAAATTCGACAAGGGTACGGAGAGAAAATTATTCTCCCGACGGCTACTCATATCATCAGTTCTTCCCCCCCCCCCCCCCACCCCGGGTCTCGTTCACACCCCCCCCCCCGCCTTCCTTCTCCGTAAGGGGTGAATGTGATGATATGATCTGCATACTCGTCTGCCATTGGGCCAGAACGTCGGCTTACCATTGGCCCTGGTCGGTCATGTGCCTCTCGACTGATTGGCCGAGAGGCTGAGTTAACCACGCCTCTATCAACGAGGTATAAATGCTCAGAAGCCTGACGATCGTTCCTTTCCACTGTAGACGATCGCCAGGCTGTGTTCTAGTTAATTAAAGCCTGACATTGGTAAACCACTCGCCTCGCGTGCAATCGATGGTGCATCACAAAGCATCCTTCGTCCAGCACAAGCATGACTGTGGAAACATTCCGGGAACAATCGCCATTACAGGTCCCGTTCCCAAGCCCCAGAAACAATATGGCTTCCCACAGCAAGCCGAGGGAGAAATTGCAAAGGTAATTCAAAGTTTGCTAGACCAAGGTGTAATTCGGCCTGGAACCTCAACAAACAATGCCCCAATTTGGCCCGTAAGGAAACCGGACGGTTCATGGGGACTGACCATCGATTACAGAGATCTCAATAAAGTAACTCCATTATCAGCCCCCACCATTGCCACGAGTCTTGAGACAATGCTGAAGCAGGAACTACAGTTAAGGTATTTTATAGTACTAGATATTAGCAATGGCTTCTGGTCCATTCTATTTAGCATGAAATTGCCAATAAAAATTTGCCTTCACGTTCCAAGGGCGGCAATATACGCGGACATGCTTTCCACAACTCCTCCACCATTTTCCACTGACAATTAGCAAATGGATTATCCAAATTATCCCGATCCGAATGCCTCATTAAGTATGTGGACGACTTGCTCCTCCAAACTGAGACTAAGGGACAGCACATTTCGCTTCTTTCCGAACTATTAGGTCTCCTATACTCAATTGGATGGAAAGTCGACCCGAAAAATGTCCAAATCCTAAAACAAAAGGCCTTTTATTTAGGCACAGACATCACGCACAGAAAAACAGAGATAGAGCAAAAACTAATTGATTTGATTGTTGAATTGCCCTTGGCCCATAATGTCACTGCACTCCGGTCATTTTTAGGACTGGTTGGTTATCGCAGGAACCATATAGGCGGCTTCGGCACCAAGCCAGCCCCATTTTCCCAGCTCCTAAAAAAGAACGCCCCTTGGGAATGGCTTCCACAGCATACGGATGCCATTGATACATTAAAACACGCCCTAGATAGAGCCCCCGCTTTGCAGCTACCAGACCCGCACTCCCCATAGGCCATAGAATTAGCGACCACCGACCAAACCCTATCAGCCGTACACTCCAAGAAAGGCACGATCGTTGAGGACCCGGAGCCTCTGCCTCACGAGGTTTGGAGCCAGTGGAGCAAGGATTTTCAGCCTGCTAAAGGCACTTGCTCCCAGTTTTTTGGGCTGTTCAGTACTTCGCATACATGACGGGCCTCAACCCCATAACGATTTTAACCCAGCACACACCGACTCAACTACAGTTAGATGGTAGGTTAAAGGACGGTTCTGTTAGCCAGATTAGAGCAGTGCATTGGACCCTACTCTTACAAGGAAGGGACATCGCAGTAAAAAGGACAAACACACACATTTTAGCAGATAATTTGCAGTATTCAGGAACCCCACATGAGTGTGAAATCATCGCAGCCAGGCACAACACAGGGCCCTTTATTCATAAATCGCTATCCACAAGAGCAGAGAACCCAGCCCACGGATAAATCTTTAAACATTTATGTAGATGGCTCCTCCACCGTTGATAATGGAAAAAGGATTACAGGCTGTGGCATATATGTGGAAGAGGCGCAGGGACGCGCATTAGAGGAGATATCACTGAAATGACCAGGACATTTAGGATCACAGGCAGCCGAGTTGCAGCCATGGCAGACACAGGGCAGCACCCAGATTCTTTCCCGACCCCCGCAGTTATATATTCAGACAGTTTATATCTCTGTAACAGTTTGACGGAATTCCTGCCCCTGTGGGAATCTAGGGATTCATATCCGGCGACGGTAAATCCCTACCCTCAGCGTCATTACTGAAGCACATTCTGGAAACAGCTAAAGACCGCAAATATGGCATAATAAAGGTTAGAAGCCACCCTCGTTCCTCCCCATCCGGTAACGAAAAAGCATTCGCCCTAGCAAAAGCAGGAACACGACGCGGTCACTTTTGGCAATCCCCGAGAGTGCCCCAGTTCACGCAGTCCACGTCTCACAGACGAATATCCAAGATTTACCACAGGCCCAAAAAGCAGACGACACTCTTCAACAAATGTTAAACGGTAGTTTCCCAGCTCCCGAGGACAAATTCATGGACACACTGACGGCACAGGACGGAATCATTTTAAAGAATGGAATTGATGTGGTTCCCCACCCAGGGGAGGAACCAGATTATTTGTCAATTTCATGACGGACACGGGCATCAGGGGATAGAAACCGCCATTGCCCTCTTTAGACCTCTGTGCTAGTGGCCCGATTTAAAAGCAGACGTCACACATTACTATTGTTTAATTTGTGCTCAGAACAACCCAGACAGATAGGCCAGAAAAAATCAGTTAAGACACACCCGCCCTATTAATGGCCCATGGAGCAATTTACAGATAGATTATATTGGTCTCCTCCCACCCCCACCCCCTGCAGAAATGGTTTTAAATATGTGTTGGTGGTGATCAACACCTTCAGGAAATGGGTGGAAGCATTTCCCTCCAGGAAAAACACGGCTAAGGCAACAGCCAAGATTTTCACACAGCGAATATTTACGCTCTGGGGAATCCCCCGCAGCATTGAATCGGAACAAGGTTCGCATTTTACAGGACAAGTGAAGCAGAACGTTTTGACAATCTTTGGGATAAAACAAAAATTCCATATTGCCTATCACCCACAATCCAGCGGCATTGTGGAATGTATGAACAGATTGCTAAAAGCGACTATCGGGAAAATGGTGCAACAGCACAACCATACATGGGCACAGTTCTCCCATTTGTACTCATGCTTATTAGGAACACGGGATCAAGTTCCACAGGTTATCACCCCCCCCCCCCCCCCCCCCCCAACACCCTTATGTCCGGACGATACCATGAAAGTAACTGACTATTGATTGGGACTTGATTTGGCCAGCCCCACAGTCGCCACCCTCACCCACGAAAAAGCAATCCAACAGGTAATGGAAAATGTTAAGGCAGCCCAGCTCGCTGCAGCTGTCCAACTAGGCGCTAGGGAAAAGCAGAGTAAGTCCTGCTTTGATAAAACGGTGCACCGAATAGAGAATACAGTCGGTCAGCAGGTGACGATTTCCCTATATAACCCCAGTTCATTCCTCTCCACTAAATTTGCAGGACCATACTCGATCTCAGATGAAGTAAGCCCCTCAGTATATAAAATCACATATCCAAATGGAAAGTCAGGATGGTTTCATATCAACGAACTTAAGGTTTATGGAACCCAGTGTAGCCACTCACACCACGTCTCCCTGGCAATAGGAGACGACTACGCCCCGCCCACTGACAACCTAGTCCGACCCTCACCCAGCCAGGACATTTCGTTAACAGACCCGACCTTGTCCCCGCCCCCAGGAACAACTGTCCACCTTAAACTTGATCTGGACGAGAGCGACAGCCCCAGAGCTGTTTGAAATTAATGACCAATGGCACAACCCGCCAGGCCCCAGTCGCTCTAGCCCCAGGAACCCCGAGCAAGATGTGCTTGGCCCCTTGCACCCTTCCATTGCCACAACCAGAGCCACCGCCACCGCCTGATGATAGAAATTTGCCCTTTGCAGCTACCGCCCCACAGGACAGGAAACAATGGCACCGCGATAACTCTTGTCAGTTGACAAGGAATGCTGATTTGGATGAAAGCAAATTACTGTGGATGCTGGAATCTGAAACGAAAGGGAAAATGCTGGAAAATCTCAGCAAGTCTGGCAGCATCTGTAGAGAAAAGACTAAAGTTTTGAGTCCGATGACTCTTTGTCAAATGATGATTTGGAATCCACGACGGCCCACGCGGCCACGATATAAAAACACCGGACTCGAGTTAGGCAACCGGGAGATGGTGATGGCTCAGAGTCGGACTGACGACTCTTTTTGAAATGGAACCCTGACGTGTCCAGATGATGCGGAATAGGAACCGATTGAGATTTATGGTGTTCTATTTTCTGATGGAGCCAGCCCACCTTCATTTTCTTGAATTTATTGATACAGTTTCATCTTTCGGTCTCAGTTGTTTTACGTAATGTCGTGCTTCCGCTAAATTTCTTGATACAGTCATGATTACTCGCCTGCACATTCTTGCAGTCCAATTGTTACAAACTCTTTCCGCTCGTGTAAGGTCATGCAGGCAGTGGAGTAACAACACTAATCCCCGCCCTGCCTGAGGATCCCCGCCTATTAGTTACTGCAGTACTCTGCAGTGCCGTTCAAACACTGAGACTGGGACATGGTGGAGGAGAGCCGCCCACTCCCCGATATCTACACTCCGAGCCCCCCTTGTTCGACTTCAACGGACCCCACACTCATTTTGAACAATTTCTGATGAATGAAGATTGCATTTTCGGTAAATGTAATAAGTGAAGCAGGAATGTGATGTTGCTCTCGTTTAAAACATTTGTACTGCAATAAAAGTTATTTTATGTTATTAGTTAGCAGCATGTGTAGTTTAGGTAAGGACAGTTAGAGGTTCCCCTTTGTGTAAATAAGTTAAATATGTAATGATTAGATGTTTGATAGTGCCCCTTTAGAATTCATGAATCTGTAATGTGTTAAAAACTTAGGTAAATACTCCAATACAGAGGGCAGAGTAGTATAGAAGCTGTCCCTGACCAAGGATACCAGGAACCCCAAAGAACAGATGAAGGATCCACCACGTTTCGTGTTTAGGATCAAGAGGACGGATTGTAGCCATATGGGATGGCCACTTACAAAATAAACATGGATACTTGCAAAGACTCAAGGGAAAATGGCCAATACAGGATTCAGGCAAACTCAGAGCCTGAATGTATGTTTGCTGACAGAGAAACAGACAGTATCGAAACCCCCAGCCGATTTGCATTCTATTGGCCCATTTCCCCAGGTTAAAGGTCTGGTGCTCAGGTATCAGATACAATTCCAGACACATCAGCGCCTCTCCCTTCACCCAGGAAACCGAAACAGCCAAGGTCAATGACCGCTCAGGACACGCCCAGCCATCAAGGCACCCGCCCCTTTATTGGCTCAAATCGAAGGCAGTGATCGAAGCCGGCCGAATTATTGCATCCAAAGCTAAGGACTGCCCAAAAGAGCGCGAAACCCCAAAGGATAAAGAGAGACATTGCCATGTGTTTGATCTCTTTCGGCCCGGGCACACTGTCACTCTTCGGCCCGGCCGATACCTGAAGCCAACTGCAGGACCACGACCAGAAACAAGTTCAAGATCAACGATCGCAACCAGATGGATGAGCTCAGCAGAACCGAAGTTACTTCTCCAGACCCAGCCACTCCAGATCCGAACAAAGGCCTTGTTCCTCTGCCAAAGCCGGGTGCCTGAAAGTTAAGTACAGGTTGTTGTAGTGTTTGGTGTAGTTTACCTTGTCGTGGGTTTATGTTGCATGTGTGAGTTCATCTTGTGTGTAAATAAACCATTATTTAACGTGAACCAACTGACTGGTTGTTGGGTCTTTGATCAATATCCGGTTGAACCTTGTGATGGTATCATCTGATACCCATTGACTCTGAAAAGCAATATTACTCGATGTTAAGAAAGGCCACATTATTGGCGGCTCCGGTGCAGAATTGGCAACACTTATCAGTGACGCTTCTGGAATAGTATTCCACTCATCAAAATCGGCAACACCCCACAGAGTTCAGTGGAAGCAGCCAGAGAAACACACTGAAAATTGGACCTGAATCACTGAATGGTCACAGTCGATGATGTATCTAGAGTTGGGGCTGATGGTGTGCCAGTGGACAGCACCCTTTCTGTTATTGTTAGTTGATCAATGTGAGCAACACAGTCCAGTGTTTGGAAAGTGGGCGCACGCAAACTAAAAAATATTTTCTTTCACTAATGCAAATGTCGTCATCTGTATGTTCATGTCTATCAAAAAAATAAAACATGTTGCAACCTGAATATCCCTGAGGTAATTCCACAGAGTATTAGTGAAGATCTTTGTGAATAAATATTCTCAGTGCATAAGACAGAGACGGCCAGCAGCACAAAGGGACACACAACTTCACACCGAAAACGATGGAATCATTATATCTCGCTGAGAAAATATTCTACACAATCCTTGCTGTTGTTGGAGTTCCTGGTGAGTGTCTAACACCAATGAAACTGTGTAAATCAGTGGTTTTAATCCCTTTCATCAACGGAGCATAAACCTCTGGCAGTAACTGACATGCTCTCAGACCAATGAAGTTATTGTATTTAATGGCATCTTTTGCAATGTTAGATTGGATCTCAGTGAAGGCAGGAAATGTTTAGTGGGAGTAAGAATCATATCGCACTGAGTGTGGGTCACTAACTAGAGTGGAATATGTGACAGCAGTGAACATGTATTACTGGAAGTATCTGTCCGTGTGGAATTGTACTGAGTGTGGGTCACTTACCAGAGTGGATTTTCTGATCCAATTATCCATCTATTACTGGGACTCTCTGTCCGTGTAGCATTGTGTTGTGTGGGGGTCAGGAACTGGAATTAAATTAGTTTGTTCTTCAGAGTGGATGCAGTAACTTATTTCACCATCTCTGCCAACTCCAGCATGATGCCATGTTCGGACTCACATTCACGTCCCTCTTCTGCACCTCTCCCCTCCACCGCTGCAACACCCGCTTCACCGGACAGCCGCCACCCCCCCCCACCCCCCGCACCCAGGTTTTTGCATTTCATTGGTACTGCTCCTACTTGACACCCAAGCCCACTCCTGAATCACGCCGAGCATCCCTTCCTCTTTCAATATCTCCTTCCCGTACAGACACAGAACGTGCCAGTTCGTCCCCTTTCCCTCCTCCTGTCTCAGGCGGACTGGGGCTCGTTTAGCACAGTGGGCTAAACAGCTGGCGTGTAATGTAGAGCAAGGGCAGCAGCGCCGGCTCAATTCCCGTATCGGCCTCCCCGAACAAGTGCCAGAATGTGGCGATTAGGGGCTTGGAAAGTGACAGATTAACACAGTGGGCTAAACAACTGGCTTGTAATGAAGGACAATGCAGAACAAGACGAGCAGCGTGGGTTCAAATCCCGCACCGGCCTCCCCGGACAGGCGCCGGAATGTTGCAACTAGGGCCTTTTCACAGTAACTTGATTTGAAGCCTACTTGTGACAATAAGCAATTATTATTATTATATTAAGATTCAAGGCAGCAATCATTCCTTCCAGTTGAAGCAGTGTTTCGCTGGTGCTCCCTGCATGTCTGGTCCATTGTACTCACTTCACCCAATGCGGTGTCCTCGACATTGGGGGCAATAAATGCAAACTGGGTGACCGTTTTCTGGAGCGTCTTCAATCAGCAAGAGTGACTCCAACCTTCCCGTTTTCTCTCATTGTAACCCAGCGCCTCGTTCTTGTGCCCACATGTCTGTCCTTGGCCTGCTGCAATGCTCCAGTGAAGCCTGACACAAGCTGGACGATCAGCGTCTCGTCTTCCAATTCGACACGTTCCTGCCCTCAAAACTCAACATTAATTTGAACAGCTTTAGATTGTGCCCGTTGTTCTCCATTTTAACACCCTTATTTTTGTTTCATCGCTTTGTTCTAATCCAATGCAGCAGGTCCGAATCAGGAGAGAGTCTATTGCTGGCAAGTGAACCCTGGGGAATGTCCAATGTGGAAGAGGAAAAATACTTGAGAAAAGATTGATAGGGATTGTTTCCAAACTGGGAGAGGATGTATCCCTGGGAATAACGTGACCTGGGGATGTATGGATCAATGCGATGGTCTATACCTGGGATAATAGTGTCTTATGACTGACTGAACCTAGAGGGGGTCTATTTCTTGGGATATCCTTCTGCGTCTTTTCTAAAGCGGCAAAGTGACCCTTCAGGTTGATGTGCGAGGAAAAAATACACTATTCCTGGGAACTGTGATCTGGAGTTTGCCTGAAGCTGGAGAGGATCTATTCCTTGGAAGAGTCAGTAGTGTGAATGTTGGAAAACTGAAGTTGGTCAATTCCAGGCGATAGGGGTGTGTGGTTATATGCATCACTATAGATACACAGGGGGCTAATGTAAGTACACGGAGACTAGACAGACACGAGAGGGAGCACCAGAGAAATGACACACAGACTTTCAACCAATAGGTCAGTAAGATAGGACACGACCAATGGGCATTCACGATCCACACAGAGGTGACACTACCACAGGAGGGCATTACACCAACCCATGTAAAAAGAACACAGAACACATGCTCTTCCTC
The DNA here is from genome assembly GCF_902713615.1 of Scyliorhinus canicula. Taxonomy (NCBI): domain Eukaryota; kingdom Metazoa; phylum Chordata; class Chondrichthyes; order Carcharhiniformes; family Scyliorhinidae; genus Scyliorhinus; species Scyliorhinus canicula. The sequence goes on from NC_052166.1 coordinate 3,313,931, forward strand.
TTTCCAGTGGAGACAGTGAGTACAGACACAGGGTTGATTGAACATCACACCCACCACGTGGATTGTAGCAGACTGGTTCGTCAGTCTGAGTGGCAATAGAAGGATTAACAGTAGAGTCGAATCCAAGTAGGAGAATTGTTAATAGTTCAATAAATGTGTTGGAGCTATATCCACGTCTGAACCTTCCTTTGTCAGAGTGCACATCAAGGAAGCAGCTTATGCTAAGTCAAGAGCATAACCAGACAGTGTCGTCGGAATAGTCCAACACTGGAGAGAGTATGTTTCCAGGATGACTGCACACTGGAGATGGTCTAAATCTGGAGGGGGCCTATTCTTGGGAAATGTCTGTCCAGTTGGCTGTAGTTCATTGTATGTCTATTCTTTGGAAGAGCACGTCTGGTAGAGTGTTTCGTGGGATGGAAAATGGAAAGGGGGTATTTTGGGGGGCTGTGGGACGAGGGGAGACAGGTGGGCTTAAGTAGGTTCTCTTTCCAAGAGCCGGTGCAGTCTCAATGGGCCGAATGGCCTCCTTCTGCACTGTAAATTATATGTCTATGTTTCTGGTGCACTGATTGGTGTCAGAATTTGTAAGATGTGTACCAGAGGGAATCACATACCCAGCAAATGTTCTGGAGACTGGACAGGTTATACGCAGCCCCGATCATCAACTGGGGAGGACCTGCATCTGTTTTAGTTTCCCATTAATCATGGACGATTCCAATAATCCAGGAGTGGTGTCGAACTCCATTCGGATTTCAGGCGAGGGAAAGGACCACTCCGGGGTGTGGTCCGATAAAAAGGTGTGAGAGGGTTGAGACTGCCTATTGACAATCTTTGTATCTGGTTTGGGAAACACGGTCAGTCCAAGTTAACTCTGGAAAACAGGTGAACATAGAAATATACGCTCACTCAAAGGTTTTTAAATCAGAAACATTTTCATCCTGACAGGTCTGTTGTTCACAGTTTTGTGAACTCCTCCCCCTTCTCAACCTCTCGGGTTACATTTTCTACTTCCCAGTCTGCAATTTTAATATCTGTCCCCACTCCTCCACCAACACCACCCGCCAGCCCCCATCCTCCTCCTGCCCGTGTGATTGATTCTGAAATGTTGACCTTACTGTCGGTGAATGTTTAGTCAGTCATTTAAAGGCTCTTTTCCCTCCTCTCTCGGACAGCCAATTTGCTGGGAATTGCGATCCTGTGTCGGGGAAAGTGTGGCCTCTCGACCTGCAGCACTTGCTACCTGGTGTCCATGGCAACTGCGGATCTATTATTTATTATCACGGAGCCGATACTTAATCACATGTATTATTATTATTTTTTCCCCCGGTGTTTCCTGGACTTCACCCCTGTGTGTAGTGTTAAATATGTCCTTCAGACTGCAGTCACAGACTGTTCTGTCTGGTTCACCGTCACTTTTACCTTTGATCGATTTGTGGCCATTTTCTGCCAGAAGCTGAGAACTAAATACTGCACCAGGAAAACTGCGGCTGTGATTCTGGCAACGACCAGCATCCTGCTTTTCACAAAAAACATCCCCTGGTACTTTACAATGGAACCCGGAGAGATAATTGACAATGTTCTCTGGTTCTGTGTTACAAAGGCAAGCTACTGGACAGATCCCCGATGGATTGTCTTTTCCTGGTTTGATAAGATTTTAACCCCATTGATCCCATTTGGTTTAATCCTGTTGATCAACGCTCTGACAGTCAGGCACATTTTAGTGACCAGTCGAGTCCGTCATGGACTCAAGACTCAGAGGAAGGGAGAGAATCGCAGTGACCCGGAGATGGAGAGCAGGAGGAAGTCAGTGATTTTACTCCTCACCATATCTGGAGCTTTCATTCTCCTCTGGTCGGTGTTTGTTATAAGATTTTTTTATTTAGATTTGGCAGAATTCAGTTACCTCACCAATCGTCAATTTATTTTCCAACAAGCTGGAAATATGCTGCTGAGTTTAAATTGCTGCACAAACACATTTATTTATGCGGTGATTCAGACCAGGTTCAGGGAGCAGATCAAGATCGCGGTGAAATATCCTGTTACATCAATTATTCAATTCATGGAAAAGCAAAACGAACCGACAGACAATCACAGCAGAGCTGACGGTCTGAAACCTCTCAGCCACTCAGCAGCTTCAGCCGCTGACGGACAACCTCCATAGCCAATCGAGGAGCTCATTGCGTCGTCTGACAGAGAGGCTCACCAATCAGGGAGCTTCACCTGCTGACTCTGAGTCACAAGCCAATCAGAGACAATCTGCCCCGCTGCCAATCCGGCCTCCTCCAACATTCGCCCCCTCTAACATTCTAAACCCTCTAATAATAATAATCTTTATTGTCACATGTTGGCTTATATTAACACTGCAATGGAGTTACTCTGAGAAGACCCACATTCCACCACCTGTTCATAGAACATACAACATAGAACTGTACAGCACAGTACAGGCCCTTCGGGCCACGATGCTGTGTCGAACTTGTCTGAAACTAAGATCAAATCAACCGATTCCTAATCAATCTAGTGCACTCCATATGCCTATCCAATAACCGCTTGAAAGTTCCATAGCTGGGAATGCGTTCCACGACCCAACAACTGTCTGAGTAAAGAATCTACCTCTGACATCCCTCCTTTACCTTCCACCATGAAACTTACAGTTATGCCCCCTCCTAAAAGCTACACCCACCCGAGGAAAAAGTCGCTCGTCCACTGTATCTATCCCACTCATTATCTTCTACACCTCAGTTAAGACACCTCTCATCGTCCTTCGCTTCAATGAGAAAAGCCCTAGCTCTCTCAACCTTTCCTCATAAGAATCACCCACCAATCCAGGCAGCATCCTGGTAAATCTCCTTTGCACACTTTCCAATGCTTCCACATCCTTCCGATAATGAGGTGACCAGAACTGCACACAATTTCCTAATGTGGTCCAACAAAGGTATTGTACAGTTGCAGCATAACCCCACGGCTCCTTAACTAAATCCTCCTGTTAATAAATGCTAACACACTATTGGCTTTCTTCACGGCTCTATCCACTTGGGTGGGAACTTTCAGAGATCTATGGACATGAACTCCGAGATCTCTCTGCTCCTCCATATTCATCAGAACCCTGCAGTTAACCATGTAATCCGCAGTCAAAGTTGTCCTACCAAAATGAATCACCACACACTTATCACGGTTAAACTCCATCTGCCACTTTTCGTCCAGCTCTGCATCCTATCAGCCTTGAACAGCCCTCCACATTATCCACTACCCCGCCAATCTTGGTGTCATCAGCAAATTTACTAACCCAACCTTCAACTCCACCATCCAAGTCATTGATAAAAATCACAAATAGCAGAGGACACAGTACTGATCCCTGTGGTACACTGCTGGTGACTGGGCTTCAGGATGAAAATTTACCATCTACCACCACTCTCTGTCTTCTTTGTGATAGCCAGTTACTGATCAATTTCCCTCTATGCCATGCGTCCTTATTTTCTCCATGAGCCGGCTATGGGGCACCTTATCAAATGCCTTACTGACATACATGTATACGACATCAAGTGCTCTACCTTCATCTATGTACTTAGTTACCTCCTCGAAGAATACAATCAAACTTCTGAGGTAAGACTTACCCCTCACAAATCTGTACGGACTATCCTGGATTACGTTGTATCTTTCCAAATGATCATCAACCCTATCCCACAGGACCCTTTCCAATAATATACCCATCACCGAAATGAGACTAATCGGCCTATCATTCCGAGGGTTATACCTATTCCCTTTCTTGAACAAGGGGACAACATTGGCCTCTCTCCAGTCTTCTGGCACTATTGATGTAGACAGTGAGGACATAAAGATCAAAGCCAAAGGCTCTGCAACCTCATCCCTCGCCTCCCAAAGAATCCTAGGATATATCCCATCAGGCCCAGGGGACATATATTCTCAGGCTTCTCAAAATTTCTAATACATCTTCCTTCCGAATATCTACCTCCTCCAGCCTACCAGCCTGTATCACACTATCCACCTCAACAACATGGCCCCTCTCCTTTGTGAACACTGAAGAAAAGTATTAATTTAGGGCCTCTCTCATATCTTCAGACTCCATCACACGTTCCCATTACTGTCCTTGTCCGGTCCGAACTTCACCTCGATCATGCTTTTATTCCTCACGTAAGTGTAAAATGCCTGGGGTTTTCCTTGATCCTACCCGCCAAGGACTTCTCATGCCCCCTCCTAACTCTCCAAAGCCCTTTCTTGAGCTCCTTCCTATCTATCTTGTATACCTGAAGTGCGTAAACTGAAGCTTGATTTCTCATCCTTACGTATGCCCCCTTCTTCCTCTTGAAAAGACATTCAATCTCTTTTCTGAACCATGGTTCCCTCACTCGATCATTTCCTCCCTGCCTGACAGGGACATACATATCAAGGACACGCAGAATTTGCTCCTCGAACAAGCTCCACAGCTCAGTTGTACCTTTCCTTAACAGTTCCTGTTTCCATCTTATGCTCCCCAATTCTTGCCTAATCGCATCATAATTGGCCTTCCCCCCAGTTAGAAACCTTGTCCTGCCGTATGTTCCTGACCCTCTCCATTGCTAGAGTGAACGTCACCGAATTGTGGTCACTATCTCCAAAGTGCTCTCCACAACCAAATCTAACACTTGGCCCGGTTCACTACCCATTACCAAAACCAATGTGGCCCCGCCTCTTGTAGGTTTATCCACGTATTGTGTGAGGAAACCCTCCTGCATACATTGGATAAAAACAGTCCCATCCAAACTATTCAAATTATAATGGTTCCAATCAATATTTGGAAAGTTAAAGTCACCCGTGACAATTGACCTCTTACTACCGCGCCTATCCAAAATTTGCATGGCAATCTTTTCCTTCACACGTCTATCACTGTTGCGGGGGCTATAGTAAACGCCTAACAAAGTGACCGCGACTTTTGTACTTCTAACTTCAGCTCACACTACCCCGGTAGACAGATCCTCCTGAAACTGCCTTTCTGCAGCCATTATACGATCCTTGATTAACAATGCCACTCCTCCACCTATTTTACCACCTTCCCTAATCTTACTGAAACATCTAAACCCCGGAACCTCCAACAACCATTCCTGCCCCTGTTTGATCCACGTCTCCGTAATGGCCACAACATCGTAGTCCCAGGTACCAATCCATGCTTCAAGCTCACCGACCTTTTTCCTGATGCTCCTCGCATTGAAGTAGACACACTTCAAACCACCTTCATGCCTGCAGGTCCACTCTTGTGACCTTGGTAGCGTTCTCAGTACTGCACTACCCTCAACTTCCTGAGCTCCAGCAACGCTATCTCGTTGGACTACAAATCAGTTTCCCATCCCCCTGCCAAATTAGTTTAACCACCCCCCAGCCTCCCCTAAGAGCTGTAGCAATTTCCCTCCCAGGATATTGGTGCCCCTCTGGTTCAGGTGTTATCCATCCTGTTTGTACAGGTCCCACCTTTCCCGGAATGTGCTCCAATTATCCAATTAACTAAAACACTCACTCCTACACCATCCCTGTAGCCACGTGTTTAACTCCACTCTCTCCCTGTTCCTCACCTCGCTAGCACGTGGCACTGGCAGCAAACCAAAGATGACAACACGGTCTGACCTGGCTCTCAGCTTCCACCCTTGCTCCCTGAATTCCTGTTTTATATCCCCGTCCCTTTTCCTACCTATGTCGTTGGTACCGATGTGTACCACAACTTGTGGCTGCTGCCCCTCCCCCTTAAGGATCCTGAAAACACGATCAGAGACGTCACGGACCTTGGCACCCGGGAGGCAATACACCAACCGTGAGCCTCTATCGTTGCCAGAGAACCGCCTATCTGTGCCTCTAATTATAAAGTCATCAATAACTAATGCTCTCCTGCTCTCCCCCCTTTCCTTCTGAGCCACAGGGACAGACTCAGTGCCGGAGACCTGGTCACCCTGGCTTACCTCTGGTATATCCCCTCCCCCCCCCCCCCACCCCCACCCACAACAGTATCCAAAACAGAATAGCTGTTATTGAGGGGAACAACCGCAAGGGATCCCTTCACTGGCTGCTTCTTCCCCCTCCTTTTAAACGTCACCCAGCTACCTTCATTCTTCGGAGAAACTACATCCCTGTAGCTTCTATCTATAACCGACTCTGCCTCCCGAATGATCCTCAGTTCAAACAGCTCCAGCTCCCGAATCCGGTTTTGTAGAGCTGGAGATGGGTGCAATTCCCGCAGGTGAACTCAGCAGGGCCTCTGCCGGGACCTCTGATCTCAAACATCCTGCAGGAGGAACATTGCAATGCCCTCTCTGCCATCCCTTCAATTTAGCCACTTGAAAATTACAGAGAAAAAAAACTTACCTGACTGTCACACTCCCCGACAGCAGCTTTTAACTTTTCCCCGCAGTCGATCCTCACTGAGAGCTCCTTCTAGTCTCAGTGACTGCACCTGAGGCAAATCACTCCCTGCAACCAACAATCAGCGTCGCCGCTCTGCCGCCCTCTGCAGGACGAATGTCCAATTCACCTATCAACATGTATTTCGGGACATGTGGGAGGAAATAGGAGCACCCAGAGGAAACCCACGCAGACACGGCGAGAATGTGCAGACTCCGCACAGACAGCGACCGAAGTCGGGAAACATTTGTGGGACCCTGGAGCTGTGAAGCAACAGTGCTAACCACTGTCTACCATGCCGCCCATTCTCCCCTCTAACATTCTCCCCCCTCTAACATTCTTTCCCCCAAACCTTCCTTCAACGTGTCCCCACCTCCGACATCCTAACTTCACATTCTTCACCCAAAACATAATCCCCCCTAACATTTCCCCGTCCTCCAAAATAAATACCTCCCCATTCTGCCCCTCCCTGTAAACCGTTCCTTAACTCTGTCCCTCCCTCTCAATCCCCGCTGACTACCCCTCCTTCTCAAACCCCTCCTCACTACTCCCACACCCTCCCGAAAGTCCCATTTCCAGAATTCCCCCTCGGAGATACTGTGTTCGGAGATACTGACGGAATTCTGCACATCCCAAAACAGACCCTAACCCTTCGAGTGGAAATCCCCCAGTCTACTCTGTCTGTGTAAGAAAGACATTGGGGCCTCACGGTAGCATGGTGGTTAGCATCAATGCTTCACAGCTCCAGGGTCCCAGGTTCGATTCCCGGCTGGGTCACTGTCTGTGTGGAGTCTGCACGTCCTCCCCGTGTGTGCGTGGGTTTCCTCCGGGTGCTCCGGTTTCCTCCCACAGTCCAAAGATGTGCGGGTTAGGTGGATTGGCCATGCTAAATTGCCCGTAGTGTAAGGTTAATGGGGGGATTGTTGGGTTCCGGGTTACGTGGGTTTAAGTAGGGTGATCATTGCTCGGCACAACATCGAGGGCCGAAGGGCCTGTTCTGTGCTGTACTGTTCTATGTCGAGATTTATTGTTATTTTTCTCTCTGGTTACAGCTCTTGTCCGAGGATTCCTCGCCGGAAATAAACTCTCTCTTTGCATTGTCAACTTTTCAAAATAAAGAAAGATGGAAATTGATTTAAAAAAAGCAAAGCATTCTTGAAACAGGCACAGCAAGATCCCAGGACTGCGCTCAATCGCTGAACCATAAAACATAGAACATACAGTACAGAAAGAGGCCATTTTGCCCATCGAGTCTGCACTGATCCACTTTCGCCCTCACTTGCACCCTATCCGCAGAACCCAATAACCCCTCCCAACCTTTTTGGACACTAAGGGCAATTTATCATGGCCAATCCACCTAACCTGCACGTCTTTGGACTATGGGAGGAAGCCGGAGCACCCGGAGGAAACCTGGCACTGAGAAGCCACAGTGCTATCCACCTGTGCTACCGTGCTGCCCACCGGTCACATTCTCAGTTTTATTGAACCCATTTTATAAACACGGCCCCACAATGGCGATATATTTCAAATCAGCCCTTATTACTTTTAAATAAAATCTAAATGGACAGAGGGAGTCATTCCCCAAATGGTGGCCAGTTGGCTTAAGACATGGAGCGTCTCACCCAGAGCCTGTTTGTCTTCCTCTTGTGTTTAATCTGCCAACTGCTGCTGTGTGACTGCCTCATTGGAAATAAAGACACAAACACTGATTTGGGGATTATAAATAATCCTTTACACATTTTGGAAATTCAATTCCAGGGAGCTCGGGAATGTTACGGAAGCGTTTTACATGTTGCAGTGCACAGCAGGAACCCGTGATCCAGACCGTGAGGGACATACCCCACAGGAGAACAACCCAGATCCTGCGTCTTTCTTAATACCTTCCCCTGCATTCCCGCCCCCCCCCCACCCCTCACACCCCTCACACACACAAATACTTCCCCTTCAGAACCCCCTCAACTCCCTCCCAATTCAAATCACTTTGGTGTTTTTATCATTTTATTGAAGAGGAAATTTGGGGAGAGATTGCTGGAGAGAGAGTGAGAGCGCGGCTGGGAATGGTTAGGAAGTCTGGAGAGAAAGAGACAGGGAAATTCAGCCTATCAGGTCTGCACTGGCGTTTGAAAAAAGCACCCTACTTCAGCCCACACCTCCACCCGATCCCCATAACTCACCCCACATAACCTGTTGGGACACTGAGGGAAATTTATCATGTCCATTCCACCGAACTGTACACCTTTGGGCTGTGGGAGGAAACCGGAGCACCTGGAGGAAACCCATACAGACATGGGGAGAAATTGCAAACTCCACAGTCACCCGAGTCCAGAATTGAACCCAGGTCCCTGGAGTGTGATGCGGCAGTGCTAAGCACTGTACCACAATGCCACCCAATTCTATCTCTCCATTCTTGCCACATTTACATCTCTATACCCTCCGTCCATCACTCATGCTCTCTTTGTCCCTCACAAAGTATACCCTTATTGGGGTAATAACCAGATACAATGTGCCTTGGGTGCAGCCTGCGGAACAGGCCTCAGTCAGCTATGTTGAAAACTTTAACACTTGACGAGCATTGAGACAGACACAGACAGAAAGAGAGGCGGAGATAATAAAATCTCCCCCTCCTCCCCACCCCACCCAGGGCCACCAGAAAACTGAATGAAAGTAGAGACACTCACCCTTCGTAAACCCCTCCCTACTCCATCCCCAGCACCAACAGGCTGTGTCTCTCCCACTGCATCAAATCTGCCACTTCCAGCAGTTTTTATATCTCTATCTTTTTCTGCGACTTGCTGTCTTGTAGGAATCCACACGCAATCATCTGTCGCACACAATATATGTGTGATTCCAATATTCTCCACTAGGGGGTAGAGTGGTAAATGTGTGTGTGTGTGATTCTGACATTCTCCACAAGGGGGTAGATTGGTAAAGGTGTGTGTGTGATTCTGACATTCTCCACTAGGGGGTAGATTGGTAAAGGTCAGTGTGTGATTCTGACATTCTCCACTAGGGGGTAGATCGGTAAAGGTCAGTGTGTGATTCTGACATTCTCCACTAGGGGTAGATTGGTAAATGTGTGTGTGATTCAGACATTCTCCACTAGGGGGTAGATTGGTGAAGATGTGTATGTGATTCTGACATTCTCTGCAGGGGGTAGATTGGTAAACGTGTGTGTTTGATTCTGACATTTTTCACTCGGTGGTTGATTGGAAAAGGTGTGTGAATGATTCTGACATTCTCCAGTAGGGGTAGATTGGTAAAGATGTGCGAGTGATTCTGACATTCTCCACTAGGGTGTAGATTGGTAAAGGTCTGTGTGTGATTCTGACATTCTCCACTAGGGGGTAGATTGGTAAAGGTCAGTGTGTGATTCTGACATTCTCTGCAAGGTGTAGATTGATTAACGTATGTGTGTAATTCTGACATTCTCCAATATGGGGTAGATTAGTAAAGGTATGTGTGTGATTCTAATATTCTCCACTAGGGGGTAGGTTCGTAAAAGTATGTGTGTGATTCTGACATTCTTCACGAGGGGAAGATTGGTCTGGTTGTGTCTGTGTGATTCTAATATTCTCTATTGGGGGTAGATTAGTTAAGGTATGTGTGTGATTGTAACATTCTTCACGAGAGGAAGATTGGTAAAGATGTGTGTGTGTGATTCTGATATTCTCCAGTAGGGGGCAGATGGGTAAAGATGTGTGTGTGAGTCTGACATTCTCCACTAGGGGACAGATTGGTAAAGGTGTGTGTGATTCTGACATTCTACACTAGGGGGCAGATTGGTAAAGGTGTGTGTGATTCTGACAGTCTCCGCTAGGGGGCAGATTGGTAAAGGTGTGTGTGTAATTCTGATATCCTCCACTGGCGGGTAGGTTGGTAAAGATGTCTGTGTTTGATTCTGACAAATCAGAAAATACTTAACAGTATACAAACAATCAGTCAGTCACAAAATAACAAAATAAATTACATCCCCATTCCTTTGAAAGAATAATTAATACATTATCATCAGCGTCATAGATAGGAGTTACAGAGACGTGGTCACACTCAAGGTGCAGGTAGACAAATGTGTGACCGCTAGAAAGGTCAGGCAGCGAGTGCAGGAATCCCCTGTGGCTGTCCCCCTATCTAAAAGTATACCGTTTTGGATACTGTTGAGGGACATAGCCTATCAGGGGAAAACAACAGCAGCCAGAACTCTGGCACCACAACTGGCTCCGTTGTTCAGCAGTGGAAGGCAAAGTGCAGGAGAGCTATAGCTATAGGGGACTTTATATTAAGGGGCACAGATAGGCGCTTGTGTGAAAGTGAAAGAATCTCCAGCATGGTATGTTGCCTCCCTGGTGCTAGGGTCAAGGACATCCTGATGGGGCGCGGTTAAAAGCCAGAGGTTGTAGTATACATCGGTACTAACGACATAGGCAGGAAGAATGATGAGGTCCTGCAAAAGGAGTTCAGAGAGTTAGGCAGGAAACTAAAAAGCAGGGCCTCTAGCTTTGTAATCTCAGGATGTTTCCCTGTGTAGGGCAGCACGGTGGTGCAGTGGTTAGCATTGCTGCTGCTCGGCGCCGAGGTCCCAGGTTGAATCTCGGCTCTCGGTCACTGTCCTTGTGGAGTTTGCATGTTCTCCCCGTGTTTTAGAGGGTTTTGTCACCACAACCCAAAGATGTGCAGGGTAGATGGATTGGCCACGCTAAAATGCCCCTTAATTGGAAAAGATGAATTGGGTACTCTAAAGTTATTATTTTAAAAAAAGGATTACTCCCTGTGCCAAGTGCCAGTGAGGCTGAAAATAGTAGGATAGTGCAGCAATGAGTCCCACTGGCTTATCTTCTTTTAACCTTCTTTTATCATAGGTTTCCTTTTTGACCTGAGGCAAACTCTCTTTAACATCATCAACGTGACCTCCTCACACTCGGATACCTGTGATTTTCTCACTTCCCCAGTTTCTAGCCTTCGCGGGTTGAAACTGACGGCGAAAACCAGACTTTGTTTTGTGAACTAAAACCAAGTCATATGCCATTTCTGCTGCCTGCCCAGCTGTTTTCACATTTTGCTTTTTCATGCGTGAGTTGAATCTTTAAATTCTTCAAAATGATCGTTTCGCAAAGAGCGTCACATGTTTGGTGTATTTTTAATCCTCTTCCCCACCTATCAACATTATTTTATTTTATTCTTTCGAATTCCATATATGTCTGACCTGGGTCTTTCCTTAGCATTCTGGCAGCAGTTCATATGCCATTAATAAGGCTTTTCTCACCTCATCATCATCCCTAGATACCTCCTCTGATAGCAATTCAAACACCACCAGCTCTACCTTTTAACTTTGGTCAAACCAACGCTACCCACGCGGTCTTTGGCCGATTCAATTGTTTAACCACTTCTGAAATTTGTTAGGATACTGTTGTAAAAGCGTTTTGCTGTCCTGTGTCACCCTTTTATCCATTTCCTGCTGCCCACTTTGATCTACTGTCTTCTTGTTAGCTTCTACACAACACTGCACCCTTTGGGATTTCGGTTTACATTACAGATTTGAGGCAGAGCTGGAACACCGCTGTCCTGTTGGGCCAGACCACAACGTTCCCTCTCGGTTCTGTGGCAGAACCTGTGATGCAGTTTAATAGACTTGGAAAGCAACCAATCAGTGCATGTGAGATTTCCAGCCATCTCCTATCGTTGTCTGTGATTGGTGAAGCCAGTCAAAAACATTGAAGAAAGAAGGCGGGTCTTCTGGAGGGTTCCATCTTTTGTTCAGCTGTGTTAAGAAAACCAGCGAGTATGGAGCTTCAGGAACCATTCTCTCCTTCTCTTTCTCTGCAGTTCTCTTTCTAAAACATCCAAGCCAGTTTTGTGAAGGCTCTCCAATGGAGGAGGCAGACAGCACTCAAGTGTGCGGAAGGCTTCTGGAATAAGAAAATAAGCAGTCATTCATCAGGTCTGTAACCTTTTAACTCGGTGCCTGAAGGGCTGGGAAGAGCTCAAAAAATTGAAGCGTAAGGAGGTAGTATTTGTGATAAGACTGCTAGATTCTTGTTCAGGGATCAGGCCAGTAAAAGACTGTTAATTCCAGGGTCCAAGTTATATTAACCTCACAAGGAGGTGAAAGCTCGACCTGGTGATAGAAAGACAGAAGTGCATCAATCTGAGCATCCTGTTCATAGCAGCAACTGATTGTCGGGGCCGAGAATTGCACTGAATTTAACACCCTTGAACCTAACCAGAATTGCACCAACTTGGAACTCATGTGTAAAATGCCATCTGCTGGTTGGAGGACAGAGCCTGAAGAGCTTGAATAAACATGTCCCAGAGGCGGCACCCACAGCAATGAAGACTCATCTCAAACCTGCCCTTTCATCTCCTTTTTAAAAAAATCCCCACCAACACTTACTTTGTGACTGTGTTATGTGTGTCCGGGTAGAGGGTGGGATGAGGTTTGGAGATTAGGTGGACCGATAGACCTTTGTTCTCTTATTTCTTTATATATATCTATCTATCTATCTATATATATATATATATATATATATGTGTATAGAAATCTTTCCCTATTTTATGAAGAAACAGTTCGTTAATATTTTACTTACAAATCTGGTGGCTGAAACTCATTGGAGCAGTCAAGGAGTAATCGAAAATTCAAATTATTGGTTAGTGCACTTATTTTGGGTCTCTGGGACATGTGGGGCTGGAATTGACTGCCCAACGTGCCCAGGGTATTATAGCAGGTTAGATTTTTTTATTATAAAGGCTTTCACACCTTTCTCATCATACATTGGCAGTACATTAATACATTTAAACATGTCCCTACTGGCATGAGAGTATCCCTTTAAGAATTTGTTTTGTCTTATCACATGGCTTCAGTGATGTCATTGAATGGGTGGAGCTGGGCTGTGGCTCTGTGGGTTTTACTTTTATCTTGAGTTTTGGGCTGGTTTGAACTGCACAGGTTGAAATAAGTGTCTCTCTATCTTCATTTTGAACACAGTTTCCAGACTGCTTGGTAACTTAAAAGAGATCATTGCTTTCTGGAAGGAATTCAGACCTACTGTTTAAAAGAACAGAGCATCACTAACAGGTCTTATACCAGTAAGAATGTTGTGTGCTGGGCCGCATCTATGAAAAGGGGAGTCTGGTTTTACTTGGACTTTGTTATTGAATTGGAACAGTTAAGGGGGGATGTATTAAGGTAATACGTAGATTCCTGTAGCTGTGTGGGGTCTTTGTGGTTGTAGATGATAAAAATTCTTACTGTGTGTGTTTATACAACCCAATAAATTAGTAGAATAAATCTTGTTTTTTGATTAAAGTCTAAGAAATTTGTTGAATAACAGCCTATTTTGCTGACCCTAGCCAAATTCAATAAACAGTTGTAGGTCATTTGAACACCATCATATACTTTGGAGTTTTCTAAACCCTGGCCCATAACAAATTGGGGGCCCGTCCGGGATAAAAGTCTATCTTTCGTGATTGGATTTGCTGAGTGAACGTAAAGACAGCGAGGGGTAAGCATATATATGTTTGCTTTTCAGGTGTTGTATTCAAGTTTGAATAGGGATTGTGTTGTGGAAAATGGCCCTTTCAGAGGCTCAGACATTTTTGGGGGTGGAGAAGGTCACACACAGTACATTACAAACAGAGACTAAAAAAATGCTTTTAGATTTGGCAAAAACATTGCAGTTAACATTTCCTGACAAAGTACGAAAAGATGAGTTAATTGTGGCAGTAGCTGGGCATTTAAAATTGCCTGAGACACAGTCAGAATCTTTGCAAATGGCAAGTATTCGATTACAGATCAAGCAACATGAACATGAAAAAGAATTAAAGCAAATTGAATACAAAATGAGGGGAAAAGACAGAGGAAGGGAAGTACAGATCAGGGACAAAATCAAAGGAGAGAGAAGAAAGGGAAAAATAACGAATAGACCTAGCAGAACAATTAGAAAGAGAAAGGCAGGTACAGATCAGGGGGATAAAAGGAGAGAGAGAAAAGAGAAAAAGAATGAATAGCCCGAGCAGAAGAGAAAGTGAGGTACAGATCAGGGAAAAAGAAAAAGAGAGAGAGGAAAAATAAAAAGAGAGAGACTTTGAACTTTCGAAACTGTCCATAAATCTGAAAGTCAAAGAAAATTGGCGGAGGTAAAGAGAAGCGTACAGTCTGAGGATAGTGATGCGGTTAGTGAGCAAGAGCGTCGTACTCGAAGACTTGGTGGGATCTATTAAAATATGTTCAAGCATTGCCACGGTTTGATGAGAAGGATGTAGAAGCTTTTTTCATTTAATTTGAGGCGGTAGCAAAACAAATGAAATGGCCACAGAACATGTGGGTATTACTGATTCAAACAAAGTTGGTAGGAAGAGCGAGTGAAGTTTTTGCATCACAATCAGAGGAGGTATCTGGGACGTATGAGGAGGTGGAAAAAAAATCAATTTGCAGTGCATATGGAATAGTGTCTGAAGCCTAAAGACAAAGGTTCAGAAATTTAAGGAAAGCATCTGGTGAAACATACAAAGAATTCGAAAGGATCAAACAGAGTAATATTGATAGGTGGATAAATACTTTGAAAGTAGACCAAACGTATGAAGATCTTCGGGAAATTATAATTTCGGAGGAGTATAAAAATTTGATTCCTGGTGTAGTGAGAACTCATGTGGAACGGCAGAGGGTTAAAACTGCAGGATTAGCAGCAGAAATGGAAGGTGATTATGAATTAGTTCATAAATCAAAGTTTGGTTTCCGACATCAGTTTCAGCCTGAGGGACAGAAACTGGGAAAAGGGGCAATAATCAGGCGGTAAAGGTGAAGAGGATATGAAGGGATAATAAGGAGAGTGTACCTCCGATTTAAAAAAAGTCCAGGAGGGTGGAAGAGAAATGAAGTCCAGTAGGATGGAAGAGTAAAGTCACAGTGCTGGGGGTTGAAGAAAAGCATTGGGAAGGCTGATGTGGTAAAACAGGATAAGCCAGTGGGATTTGTTAAAGTGGGAAAGGAAAGCCCAATTGAAGGGTAGGAGGTGCAAAAGATTGTACATCCTGTTCAAGAGGTGATTGATAAGAAGGTGCCAGATCTCGTTACATAATTTACCTCTGTGGGTGAAATGTACTCATGTGTACCAGGAGGAGTGGGTAAATAAGTCAGAAGTTTAAGAGGGGGGTATGGGTGTGTGAGACAGGAGTTGGTGCCAGGGTCACGGTGCTGCCTACTCACCCTGGCCACCCTGAGGAGCTGGTGCAGCTTCTATCGGCACTGCTGACCGGTCCTGGCGGTGGCCCACTGCGCTCATGAACTCTGCCACCTGCTCTGCGTGATCCAGGGTGTCGCTCTCCGTGCTGCCATCTTGTTGGCTGGGATGAGTGTGTCTGGGCTGAGGGCAGAGCTGATATGTGGCCGCAGCTTGTCAGCCTCTCGACTGGCAAACCTGACCGGCTGTATCACAGCCTGGTATAATAAGACCATAAGGCACAGGAGCAGAATAAGGCACTCGTCCCATCAAATCTGCTCCGCCATTCAATCATGGCTGATATTTTCTCATCCCCTTTGCCCTGCCTTCTCCCTATAACCCCTGATCCGCTTATTAATCAAGAACCCATCTACCTCTGTCTTAAAGACACCAAGTAATTTGCCTCCACAGCCTTCTGCGGCAAAGAGTTCCACAGATTCACCATCCTCTGGCTGAAGAAATTGCGCCTCATCTCTGTTTTAAAGGATTGTCCCTTTAGTTTGAGATGGTGTCTTCTGGTTCTAGTATTTCCGACAAGTGGAACATCCTCTCCACGTCCACGCTAGTCAGGCCTCGCAGTATCTTGTAAGTTTCAATGTGATCCCCTCTCATTCTTCTAAACTCCAACGAGTACAGACCCAGAGTCCTCAAACGTTATTCACAGGGCAAGTTCTTCATTCCAGGGATCATCCTTCTGAAATTACTCTGGGCCCTTTCCAAGGCCAGCACATCCTTCCTTAGATACGGGGCCCAAAACTGTTCACAATTGGCAACTGCTCGGCCCAGAACCGCAAGAAACTACAGAATCGTTACCAGTCTCCGAAAGAGCCTCCCTCTGGATTGAACTGATCTCTTCACACATCCTCAATACCGAACAGAGAGGACTGCTGTTTGCTTCACCCAATGCCTGTGTCTATGTGTTGACATTGTGTATTTTATGTTTGCCCTATTATGTATTTTCTTTTCATGTCCGGAATGATCTGTGCCTACTGTACACAGATCAATACGTTTCACTGTATCTCAGTACACGTGAAAATAAACAAATCCCAATACAACAGAGAATCCAGCCCCTCACAACGGAATGGTCACAGTGAAAGAGGCAGCTTCACCTGTAGCCATCTGGGATGGCCACTTACAAAGTAAACATGGATACTTACAAAGACCCAAGGGAAAATGGTCAAATCAGGATTTAGGCAAACTCAGAGCCTGAATGTATGTTTGCTGACAGAGAAACAGACAGTATCAAAACCTCTCGCCGATTTGCATTCTAATGGCCCATTTCCCCAGGACAAAGGACTGGTGCTCAGGTATCAGATACAATTCCAAACACATCTGCGCCTCTCCCTACACCCAGGAAGACCAAACAGCCAAGGTCGATGACCGCTCAGGACACGCCCAACGATCAAGTCACCCGCCCCTTTATTGGCTCAAATCGAAGACAGTGATCAAAGCCGGCCGAATTATTGGGTCCAAAGTGAAGGACTGCCCAAAAGAGCGCGAAACCCCAAAGGATAAAGAGAGACATTGCCATGTGTTCGATCTCTTTCGGCCCGGGCACACCGGCACTCTTCGGCCCGGCCGATACCTGAAGCCAACTGCAGCCAACCACGACCAGAAGCAACTTCAAGATCAACGATCGCTACAGGCGATGAGCCCAGCAGAACCGAAGTTACTTCTACAGACACAGCCACTCCAGATCCGAACAAAGGCCTTGTTCCTCTGCCAAAGCCGGGTGCCTGAAAGTTAAGTACAGGTTGTTGTAGTGTTTGGTGTAGTTTACCTTGTCGTGGGTTTATGTTGCATGTGTGAGTTCATCTTGTGTGTAAATAAACCATTATTGAACTTGAACTAACTGCCTGGTTGTTGGGACTTTGATCAGTATCCGGTTGAACCTTGTGGTGGTATTACCTGATACCCATTGACTCTGAAAAGCAATATTGCTCGAAATTAAGAAAGGCAACATTAGTGGCGTCCCTGTGCAGAATTGGCCACAGTTATTAGTGATATCATAAGGCCGACCAAGATACACAACGCGCAGTCTCGGTAAGAGAAGAGACGGAACAACAGGTAGAACAGTTTAAAAAACAATGTGTAGGCTTAAAGGCAGCCTTACGATCACTACACAGTTCCACAGCAGGAAGGTGGCCCCGGTTGGCAGAAACTCAATGAAACTGCCTATAGGTAAGTGGAAGACACCAAAAAATCAGAATAGAGCCCCCCAGACCCCGAGAAAGAAAGCCCGGCACCACCGACTGCACAGGTGGCACACAGCCCCATGAATCCAATCACCACGCAGCGCAAGTCAGCGATTGACGACGATTGATTTTGTCTTCAACACCGCATTATCCATCACACAATTGATAGATGCCTGCGCCAATTTGAACCATTCCAACCCACAGCAGACCCACACCATTTATTTGAGCGAGAAAGACAACAGACAGTCATGTACGGTCTGGACGAACGGAAGTGAAACTTATAGTGATGAGCCGTGATGCATCCGTTTGTTCCGCACTACCCGATCCACAGAATGCAGGAGGAGGAAGCCTCCAGGAGATGAAGGCAGCTATTTTAAATGCAATTGGGCATAATAGAGGAGACCCCGTAGAAGGTCTAAATCACTGCAGACAAAAGAAAGGGGAGCATCCGACTGCACATGTAGGTCCATTTGGATCAATTTTAAAGCGGTATTTGGACATTTAGTCCGCACACACTAAAATGTTGAAAACACAACTAAATGAACCCATATTTTCGTCTCCCATGCCACAGAAGCAGGTCAAAAAATATGTGCGAATTATGACCGCCTCAGACGCCACTCACAATGAAGTGTGGGTTCTAAAGAGGCTTTCTGGAGCTTGGGAACATCCCTGCATAAAAAGGCAGAGCAGGAGAAAGTAGAAGCAAACATGAATCCAGTCAGGACACATGAGGACCCCGCATGGCTAAACGAGGGCAGACATGACAGACAGCACCACAGAGCACAGATAATCTGATAATTGCGGAAAAAAGGGACATTACGCCCGCGAACCGGCAACAGAATCAGCAGGCGAACGCCCCACAGAGGAACAATGCCAGGTCTACACATAGTATTAGCGCCCGCCCGGACAATTCGGCCACAAATAGCACATATTGACAGTGTTCGGACTCCCCAACTTGGGTCTGTGACACACTCTGGGACGAGGCAGGTAGACCAGTAGTCACAGACAAAGTCCGGGGCACCCCATAGAGCTCCTTTGGGACGCAGGAGGGTCCCGCACCATTTTAAACTCCTCTGCAATGTTTCACCCAGATAAATGACCCACTACAGACATGACCCTTCTCAACAGATTTACAGGACATATCCAGCAGGGATATATTACGGTCCCCGTAGATATCCAAATCGGAAATGTTAATGCCAAGCACCCGGTTGTTTTAGTAGGTTTGCCCCGAACAGCAGAACACATTTTAAGGTTCAACTTCATGAGTTCACACAAGCTTTCCTTCGACGCCGTGAATAGGTGTGTGTAGAAAATGGCTAGAGCAGCGACAGCCCCCGCCACGCCCACAGTAGGAGACGACAAACAAAGAATCTGCTCAGTAGGAGACTATTGGTTTGATCCGCAAGCCATTAGTACAGATAGGACAATTAGAGAGGTTCTAAGAAACACAAAGCATCCTTCGTCCAGCACAAGCACGACTGTGGAAACATTCCGGGAACAATCGCCATTACAGGTCCCGTTCCCAAGCCCCAGAAACAATATGGCTTCCCACAGCAAGCCGAGGGAGAAATTGCAAAGGTAATTCAAAGTTTGCTAGACCAAGGTGTAATTCGGCCTGGAACCTCAACAAACAATGCCCCAATTTGGCCCGTAAGGAAACCGGACGGTTCCTGGGGACTGACCATCGATTACAGAGATCTCAATAAAGTAACTCCATTAGCAGCCCCCACCATTGCCACGAGTCTTGAGACAATGCTGAAGCAGGAACCACAGTCAAGGTATTTTACAGTACTAGATATTAGCAATGGCTTCTGGTCCATTCTATTTAGCATGAAATTGCCAATAAAAATTTGCCTTCACGTTCCAAGGGCAGCAATATACGCGGACATGCCTTCCACAACTCCTCCTCCATTTTCCACCGACAATTGGCAAATGGATTATCCAAATTATCCCGATCCGGATGCCTCATTAAGTATCTGGACGACTTGCTCCTCCAAACTGAGACTAAGGGACAGCACATTTCGCTCCTTTCCGAACTATTAGGTCTCCTATACTCAATTGGATGTAAAGTCGACCTGAAAAATGTCCAAATCCTAAAACAAAAGGCCTTTTATTTAGGCACAGACATCACGCACGGAGAAACAGAGATAGAGCAAAAACGAATTGATTCGATTGTTAAATTGCCCTTGCCCCATAATGTCACTGCACTCCGGTCATTTTTAGGACTGGTTGGTTATCGCAGGAACCATATAGGCGGCTTCGGCACCAAGCCAGCCCCATTTTCCGAGCTGTTAAAAAAGAACGCCCCTTGGGAATGGCTTCCACTGCATACGGATGCCATTGATACATTAAAACGCGCCCTAGATAGAGCCCCCGCTTTGCAGCTACCAGACCCGCACTCCCCATAGGCCATAGAATTAGCGACCACCGACCGAACCCTATCAGCCGTACACTCCAAGAAAGGCACGATCGTTGAGGACCCGGAGTCTCTGCCTCACGAGGTTTGGAGCCAGTGGAGCAAGGATTTTCAGCCTGCGAAAGGCACTTGCTCCCAGTTTTTTGGCTGTTCAGTACTCCGCGTACATGACGGGACTCAACCCCATAACGATTTTAACCGAGCACACCCCGACTCAACTGCTGTTAGATGGTAGGTTAAAGGACGGTTCAGTTAGCCAGATTAGAACAGTGCGTTAGACCCTACTCTTACAAGGAAGGGACATCCCAGTAAAAAGGACAAACTCACACACAGTTTAGCAGATAATTTGCAGTATTCAGGAACCCCACATGAGTGTGAAATCATCGCAGCCAGGCACAACACAGGGCCCTTTATTCCTAAATCGCTATCCACAAGAGCAGAGAACCCAGCCCACGGATAAATCTTTAAACATTTATGTAGATGGCTCCTCCACCGTTGATAATGGAAAAAGGATTACAGGCTGTGGCATATATGTGGAAGAGGCACAGGGACACGCGTTAGAGGAGATATCACTGAAATGACCAGGACATTTAGGATCACAGGCAGCCGAGTTGCAGCCATCGCAGACATAGGGCAGCACCCAGATTCTTTCCCGACCCCCGCAGTTATATATTCAGACAGTTTATATCCCTGTAACAGTTTGACGGAATTCCTGCCCCTGTGGGAATCTAGGGGTTCATATCCGCCGACGGTAAATCCCTACCCTCAGCGCCATTACTGAAGCACATTCTGGAAACAGCTAAAGACCGCAAATATGGCATAATAAAGGTCCGAATCCACCCTCGATCCTCCCCATCCGGTAACGTAAAAGCAGACGCCCTAGCAAAAGCAGGAACACGACGCGGTCACCTTTGGCAATCCCCGAGAGTGCCCCAGTATACGCAGTCCATGTCTCACAGACGAAGATCCAAGATTTAGCACAGGCCCAAAAAGCAGACGACACTCCAACAAATTTTCAACGGTAGCTTCCCAGCTCCCTAGGACAAATTCATGGACACACTGACGGCACAGGACGGAATCATTGTAAAGAATGGAACTTATGTGGTTCCACACCCAGGGGAGGAAACAGATTATTTGTCAATTTCATGACGGACACGGGCATCAGGGGATAGAAACCGCCATTGCCCTCTTTAGACCTCTGTGCTAGTGGCCCGATTTAAAAGCAGACGTCACACATTACTATTGTTTCATTTGTGCTCAGAACAACGCAGACAGATAGGCCAGAAAAAATCAGTTAAGACACACCCGACCTATTAATGGCCCATGGAGCAACTTACAGATAGATTATATTGGTCTCCTCCCACCCCCACCCCCTGCAGAAATGGTTTTAAATATGTGTTGGTGGTGATCAACACCTTCAGGAAATGGGTGGAAGCATTTCCCTCCAGGAAAAACACGGCTAAGGTAACAGCCAAGATTTTAACACAGCGAATATTTACGCTCTGGGGAATCCCCGCAGCATTGAATCGGAACAAGGTTCGCATTTTACAGGACGAGTGATGCAGAACGTTTTGACAATCTTTGGGATAAAACAAAAATTCCATATTGCCTATCACCCACAATCCAGCGGCATTGTGGAACGTATGAACAGAACGCTAAAAGCAACTATCGGGAAAATGGTGTAACAACACAACCATACATGGGACACAGTTCTCCCATTTGCACTTATGTTTATTAGGAACACGGGATCAAGTTCCACAGGTTTCACCCCCCCCCCTCCCCCAACACCCCTTATGACCGGATGACCCATGAAAGGAACTGACTATTGATTGGGATTTGATTTGGCCAGCCCCATAGTCACCGCCCTCACCCACGAAAAAGCAATCCAACAGGTAATGGAAAATGTTAAGGCAGCCCAGCTCGCTGCAGCTGTCCGACTAGGCGCTAGGAAAAAGCAGAGTAAGTCCTGCTTTGATAAAACGGTGCACCGAATAGAGAATACAGTCGGTCAGCAGGTGATAATTTCCCTATATAACCCCAGTTCATTCCTCTCCACTAAATTTGCAGGACCATACTCGATCTCAGATAAAGTAAGCCCCTCAGTATATAAAATAACATATCCAAATGGAAAGTCAGGATGGTTTCATATCAACCAACTTAAGGTTTATGGAACCCAGTGTAGCCGCTCACACCACATCTCCCTGGCAATAGGAGCGACTACGCCCCGCCCACTGACAACCTAGTCCGACCCTCACCCAGCCAGAACAGCTCGTTAACAGATCCGACCTTGTCCCCGCCCCCAGGAACAACTGTCCACCTTAAACTTGATCCGGACCAGAGCGACAGCCCCCAGAGCTGTTTGAAATTAATGACCAATGGCACAACCCCCCCAGGCCCCAGTCGCTCCAGCCCCAGGAACCCCGAGCAAGATGTGCTTGGCCCCTCGCCCCCTTCCATTGCCACAACCAGAGCCACCGCCACCGCCTGATGATAGAAATTTGCCCTTTGCAGCTACCGCCCCACAGGACAGGAAACAATGGCACCGCGATAACTCTTGTCAGTTGACGAGGAATGCTGATTTGGATGAAAGCAAATTACTGTGGATGCTGGAATCTGAAACGAAAGGGAAAATTCTGGAAAATCTCAGCAAGTCTGGCAGCATCTGTAGAGAAAATACTAAAGTTTTGAGTCCGATGACTCTTTGTCAAATGATGATTTGGAATCAACGACGGCCCACGCGGCCACAGCATAAAAACACCGGACACGAGTTAGGCAACCGGGAGATGGTGATGGCTCGGAGTCGGACTGACGACTCTTTTTGAAATGGAACCCTGACGTGTCCAGATGTTGAGGAATAGGAACCGATTGAGATTTATGGGGTTCTATTTTCTGATGGAGCCAGCCCACCTTCATTTTCTTGAATTTATTGATACAGTTTCATCTTTCGGTCTCAGTTGTTTTATGTAATGTCGTCCTTCCGCTAAATTTCTTGATGCAGTCATGATTACTCGCCTGCACATTCTTGCAGTCCAATTGTTACAAACTCTTTCCGCTCGTGTAAGGTCACGCAGGCGGTGGAGTAACGACACTAATCCCCGCCCTGCCTGAGGATCCCCTAGGGGCTGGTTTAGCACAGGGATAAATCGCTGGCTTTGAAAGCAGACCAAAGCAAGCCAGCAGCACAGTTCAATTCCCGTACCAGCCTCCACGAACAGGCGCCGGAATGTGGCGACTAGGGGCTTTTCACAGTAATCATTTGAAGCCTACTTGTGCCAATAAGCGATTTTTATTTCAATTCACAATCGGTCAGCCAAGCTCGGGCAGTGGGGCAACAGCACTGATCACCACACCATTCTTGCCCTGTCACGGCTCATACGCACCCATCACTGATTTGGAAAAGATTTTTTGGAAACTCTTTACTGTCTCTGACAGGTGTTTGTTTCCCCTGATCTGTTCTATTTTGCGTATGATTTAAAGAATGCTCTTTGCCGCAGTCTCTGCGCTCAACTTCGGTTTCCGGCGACCCTTCGGCCGCTAACCCCAACTACTATTTACATGTTCTACACACTTGGTTGAAACAAAACTTTCTGTTATTACACAACGCATCGACCACAAGCTACACTTTAACAACATGTTCTTTTCGGATGTTTTGTCTCCAAACTGGTTGGTTCAAAAAAAAATGATGGAGTCACACATGGTGACAATTCTAACGGGAATTAAGGAGAATCGGACAGACAAACGAGATATTAAACAAAGGAAATAACTGATATAACTGAATATCCGAGGATACAAAGAACAAAAGACAAGATGAAGACAGAACTGATGACCTGTATAGAACCTGTCCCTGACCAAGGATACCCGAACCCCAAAGAACAGATAAAGGATCCACCACGTTTCGTGTTTAGGATCAAGAAACGGATTGTAGCCATATGGGATGGCCACTTTGAAAATAAACATGGATAGTTGCAAAGACTCAAGGGAAAATGGCCAATACAGGATTCAGGCAAACTTAGAGCCTGAATGTATGTTTGCTGACAGAGAAACAGAATCACCCAGGACAAAGGGCTGGTGCTCAGGTATCAGATACAATTCCAGGCACATCAGCGCCTCTCCCTTCAGCCAGGAAGCCCAAACAGCCAAGGTCAATGACCGCTCAGGACACGCCCAGCCGTCAAGGCACCCGCCCCTTTATTGGCTCAAATCGAAGGCAGTGATCGAAGCCGGCCGAATTATTGGGTCCAAATCTAAGGACTGCCTAAAAGAGTGCGAAACCCCAAAGGATAAAGAGAGACATTGCCATGTGTTCCATCTCTTTTGGTCCTGGCACACCGGCACTCTTCGGTCCGCCCGATACCTGAAGCCAACTGCAGCACCACGACCAGAAACAAGTTCAAGATCAACGATCGCTACCAGATGGATGAGCCCAGCAGAACTGAAGTTACTTCTCCAGACCCAGCCACTCCAGATCCGAACAAAGGCCTTGTTCCTCTGCCAAAGCCAGGTGCCTGAAAGTTAAGTACAGGTTGTTGTAGTGTTAGGTGTAGTTTACCTTGTCGTGGGTTTATGTTGCATGTGTGAGTTCATCTTGTGTGTAAATAAACCATTATTTAACGTGAACCAACTGACTGGTTGTTGGGTCTTTGATCAATATCCGGTTGAACCTTGTGATGGTATCATCTGATACCCATTGACTCTGAAAAGCAATATTACTCAATGTTAAGAAAGGCCACATTATTGGCGTCTCCGGTGCAGAATTGGCAACACTTATCAGTGACGCTTCTGGGATAGTATTCCACTCATCAAAATCGGCAACACACCACAGAGTTCAGTGGAAGCAGCCAGAGAAACACACTGAAAATTGGACCTGAATCACTGAATGGTCACAGTCGATGATGGATCCAGAGTTGCTCACATTGATCAACTAACAATAACAGAAAGGGTGCTGTCCACTCGCACACCATGGCATGCTGGCAGACATTTTGTTACGGGGTTGGACGGCTCACTCTCTACCTAACCCCCCCCCCCCTCCGTCGCCCCCCACTGCCTCCCCCGTCTCCCCCACTGCCTCCCCCGTCGCCCCCACTGTCTCCCCCGTCGCCCCCCACTGCCTCCCCCGTCGCCCCCACTGCCTCCTCCGACGGCCAGCAGCACAAAGGGACACACAACTTCACACCGAAAACGATGGAATCATTATATCTCGCTGAGAAAATATTCTACACAATCCTTGCTGTTGTTGGAGTTCCTGGTGAGTGTGTAACACCATTGAAGCTGTGTAAATCAGTGGTTTTAATCCCTTTCACTGAGCAACACAGTTCAGTGTTTGGAAAGTGGGCGCACGCAAACTAAAAAATATTTTCTTTCACTAATGCAAATGTCGTCATCTGTTTGTTCATGTCTTTTAAAAAAATAAAACATGTTGCAACCTGAATATCCCTGAGGTAATTCCACAGAGTATAAGTGAAGATCTTTGTGAATAAATATCCTCAGTGCATAAGACAGAGAGACGGCCAGCAGCACAAAGGGACACACAACTTCACACCGAAAACGATGGAATCATTATATCTCGCTGAGAAAATATTCTACACAATCCTTGCTGTTGTTGGAGTTCCTGGTGAGTGTGTAACACCATTGAAGCTGTGTAAATCAGTGGTTTTAATCCCTTTCATCAACGGAGCATAAACCTCTGGCAGTAACTGACATGCTCTCCGACCAATGAAGTTATTGTATTTAATGGCATCTTTTGCAATGTTAGATTGGATCTCAGTGAAGTCAGGAAATGTTTAATGGGAGTAAAAATCATATCGCACTGAGTGTCGGTCACTAACGAGAGTGGAATATGTGACAGCAGTGAACAAGTATTACTGGAAGTATCTGAAGTATCTGTCCGTGTGGAATTGTACTGAGTGTGGGTCACTAACCAGAGTGGATTTTCTGATCCAATTATCCATCTATAACTGGGATTCTCTGTCCGTGTAGCATTGTGTTGTGTTGGGGTCAGGAACTGGAATTAAATTAGTTTGTTCTTCAGAGTGGATGCAGTAACTTATTTCGCCATCTCTGCCAACTGCAGCATGATGCCATGTTCGGACTCACCTTCACCTCTCTCTTCTGCACCTCTCCCCCTCCACCGCCGCAACACCCCCTTCACCGGACAGACGCCCCCCCCCCCCCCCCACCCCCCGCACCCAGGTGTTTGCACTTCATTGGTACTGCTCCTACTTGACACCCAAGCCCATTCCTGCATCAAGCCGACCATCCCTTCCTCTTTCAATAGCTCCTTCCCGTACAGACGCAGAACGTGCCAGAACTTCCCCTTTCCCTCCTCCTGTCTCAGGCGGACTGAGGCTCGTTTAGCACAGTGGGCTAAACAGCTGGCGTGTAATGTAGAGCAAGGGCAGCAGCGCCGGCTCAATTCCCGTACCGGCCTCCTCGAACAGGTGCCAGAATGTGGCGATTAGGGGCTTGGAAAGAGACAGATTAGCACAGTGGGCTAAACAACTGGCTTGCAATGCAGGACAATGCAGAACAAGATGAGCAGCGTTGGTTCAAATCCCGTACCAGCCACCCCGAACAGGCGCTGGAATGTGGCGACTAGGTCCTTTTCACAGTAACTTCATTTGAAGCCTACTTGTGACAATAAGCAATTATTATGATTATATTAAGATTCAAGGCAGCAAACATTCCTTCCAGTTGAAGCAGTGTTTCGCTGGTGCTCCCTGCATGTCTGGTCCATTGTACTCACCACCCAATGCGGTGTCCTCGACATTGGGGGCAATAAATGCAAACTGGGTGACCGTTTTCTGTAGCGTCTTCAATCAGCAAGAGTGACTCCAACCTTCCCGTTTTCTCTCATTGTAACCCAGCGCCTCCTTCGTGTGCCCACATGTCTGTCCTTGGCCTGCTGCAATGCTCCAGTGAAGCCTGACACAAGCTGGAGGATCAGCGTCTCGTCTTCCAATTCGACACGTTCCTGCCCTCAGAACTCAACATTAATTTGAACAGCTTTAGATTGTGCCCGTTGTTCTCCATTTTAACACCCTTATTTTTGTTTCATCGCTTTGTTCTAATCCAAAGCAGCAGGTCCGAATCAGGAGAGAGTCTATTGCTGGCAAGTGAACCCTGGGGAATGTCCAATGTGGAAGAGGAAAAATAATTGAGAAAAGATTGATAGGGATTGTTTCCAAACTGGGAGAGGATGTATCCCTGGGAATAACGTGACCTGGGGATGTTTGCATCAATGCGATGGTCTATCCCTGGGATAATAGTGCCTTTTGACTGACTGAACCTTGAGGGGGTCTATTTCTTGGGATATCCTTCTGCGTCTTTTCCAAAGCGGCAAAGTGACCCTTCAAGTTGAGGTGCGAGGAAAAAAACCATTATTCCTGGGAACTCTGTGATCTGGAGTTTGCCTGAAGCTGGAGAGGCTCTATTCCTTGGAAGAGTCAGTAGTGTGAATGTTGGAAAACTGGAGTTGGTCAATTCCTGGCGATAGGGGTATGTGGTGATATGCATCACGGTAGATACACAGGGGGCTAATGTAAGTACACGGAGACTAGACAGACACTAGAGGGAGCACCAGAGAAATGACACACAGACTTTCAACCAATAGGTCAGTAAGATAGGACACGACCATTGGGCATTCACGATCCACACAGAGGTGACACTACCACAGGAGGGCATTACACCAACCCACATAAAAAGGACACAGAACACATGCTCTTCCTCTTTCCAGTGGAGACAGTGAGTACAGACAAAGGGTTGATTGAACATCCAGCCCACCATGTGGATTGTAGCAGACTGGTTCGCCAGTCTGACTGGCTATAGAAGGATTGACAGTAGAGTCGAATCCAAGTAGGAGAATTGTTAATAGTTCAATAAATGTGTTGTAGCTATATCCACGTCTGAACCTTCCTTTGTCAGAGTGCACATCAAGGAAGCAGCTTATTCTAAGTCAAGAGCATAACCAGACAGTGTCCTCGGAATTGTCCAACACTGGAGAGAGTCTGTTTCCAGGATGACTGCACAATGGAGATGGTCTAAATCTGGAGGGTGACTATTCCTGTGAAATCTCAGTCCATAGAACATAGAACAGTACAGCACAGAACAGGCCCTTCGGCCCTCAATGTTGTGCCGAGCCATGGTCACACTACTCAAACCCACGTATTCACCCTATACCCGTAACCCAACAACTCCCCCCCCCCCCCCCCTTAACCCTACTTTTTTTATTAGGACTCTACGGGCAATTTAGCATGGCCAATCCACCTAACCCGCACATCTTTGGACTGTGGGAGGAAACCGGAGCACCCGGAGGAAACCCACGCACACAGGGGGAGGACGTGCAGACTCCGCACAGACAGTGACCCAGCCGGGAATCAAACCTGGGACCCTGGAGCTGTGAAGCATTTATGCTAACCACCATGCTACCCTGCTGCCCCAGTTGGCTGTAGTTCATTGTATGTCTATTCCTTGGAGGAGCACGTCAGGTAGAGTGTTTCGTGGGATGGAAAACAGATAGGGGGGATTTTGGGGTGCTGTGGGATGAGGGTGGACATGTGGGTTTAAGTAGGTGCTCTTTCCAAGAGCTGGTGAAGTCGCAATGGGCCGAATGGCCTCCTTCTGCACTGTAAATTATATGCCTATGATTCTGGTGTCCTGATTGGTGTCAGAATTTGGAAGATGAGTATCAGAGGGAACCCAGCAAATGTTCTGGAGACTGGACAGGTTATACACAGCCCCGATCATCAACTGGGGAGGACCTGACCTGTTTTAGTTTCCCATTAATCATAGACGTTTCCAATAATCCAGGAGTGGTGTCCAACTCCATTCGGATTTCAGGCGAGGGAAAGGACTTCTCCGGGGTGTGGTCCGATAAAAAGGTGTGAGAGGGTTGAGACTGCCTATTGACAATCTTTGTATCTGGTTTGGGAAACACGGTCAGTCCAAGTTAACTCTGGAAAACAGGTGAACATAGAAATATACGCTCACTCATAGGTATTTAAATCAGGAACATTTTCATCCTGACAGGTCTGTTGTTCACAGTTTTGTGAACTCCTCCCCCTTCTCAACCTCTGGGGTTGCATTTTTAATATCTGTCCCCACTCCTCAACCAACACCACCCGCCACCCCCCATCCACCCCCTGCCCGTGTGATTGATTCTGAAATGTTGACCTTCCTGGTCGGTGAATGTTTAGTCAGTCATTTAAAGGCTCTTTTCCCTCCTCTCTCCGACAGCCAATTTGCTGGGAATTGCGATCCTGTGTCGGGGAAAGTGTGGCCTCTCGACCTGCAGCACTTGCTACCTGGTGTCCATGGCAACTGCGGATCTATTATTTAGTATCATGGACCCAATACTTAATGTGATGAATTCTTATTTTTTCCCCCGGTGTTTCCTGGACTTCACCGCTGCGTGTAGTGTTAAACATGTCTTTCAGACTGCAGTCACAGACTGTTCTGTCTGGTTCACCGTCACTTTTACCTTTGATCGATTTGTGGCCATTTGCTGCCAGAAGCTGAAAACTAAATACTGCACCAGGAAGACTGCGGCTGTGATTCTGGCAACGACCAGCATCCTGCTTTGCACAAAAAGCATCCCTTGGTACTTTACAATGGAACCCGGAGAGATAATTGACAATGTTCCCTGGTTCTGTGTTACAAAGGCAAGCTACTGGACAGATCCCCGATGGATTGTCTTTTCCTGGTTTGATAAGATTTTAACCCCATTGCTCCCATTTGGTTTAATCCTGTTGATCAACGCTCTGACAGTCAGGCACGTTTTAGTGACCAGTCGAGTCCGTCAGGGACTCAAGACTCAGAGGACGGGAGAGAATCACAGTGACCCGGAGATGGAGAGCAGGAGGAAGTCAATGGTTTTACTCCTCACCATATCTGGAGCTTTCATTCTCCTCTGGTCGGTGTTTGTTATAAGATTTTTCTATTTAGATTTGGCAGAATTCAGTTACCTCACCAATCCTCAATTTATTTTCCAAGAAGCTGGAAATATGCTGCTGAGTTTAAATTGCTGCACAAACACATTTATTTATGCGGTGACTCAGACCAGGTTCAGGGAGCAGATCCAGATCGCGGTGAAATATCCTGTTACATCAATTATTCAATTCATGGAAAAGCAAAACGAACCGACAGACAATCACAGATGAACTGACAGTCTGACACCTCTCAACCACTCAGCAGCTTCAGCCGCTGATGGACAACCTCTATTGTCAATCGAGGAGCTCCTTGTGTCGTCTGACAGAGAGGTTCACCAATCAGGGAGCTTCACCTGCTGATTGTGAGTCACAAGCCAATCAGAGACAATCTGCCCCGCTGCCAATCCGGCCTCCTCCAACATTCGCCCCCTCTAACATTCTACACACTCTAATAATAATAATCTTTATTGTCACAAGTAGGCTTATATTAACACTGCAATGGAGTTACTCTGAAAATACCCACATTCCGCCACCTGGTCAAAGAACATACAACATAGAACTGTACAGCACAGTACAGGCCCTTCGGCCCACGATGTTGGGCCGAACTAGTCTGAAACTAAGATCAAATCAGCCGACTCCTAATCATTCTAGTGCACTCCATATGCCTATCCAATAACCGCTTGAAAGTTCCTAAAGTGTCTAACTCTACTGCCTTAGCTGGGAATACGTTCCACGCCCCAACCACTGTCTGAGTAAAGAACCTACCTCTGACATCCCTCCTATACCTTCCACCATGAAACTTATAGTTATGCCCCCTCCTGAAAGCTACACCCACCCGAGGGATAAGTCGCTCAACGCCCACTGGATTTATCCCGCTCATCATCTTCTACACCTCAGTTAAGCCACCTCTCATCGTCCTTCGCTCCAATGAGAAAAGCCCTAGCTCCCTCAACCTTTCCTCAGAAGACCCACCCACCAATCCAGGCAAATGCTGGTAAATCTCCTTTGCACACTTTCCAATGCTTCCTCATCCTTCCTACAATGAGGTGACCAGAACTGCACACAATACCCCAAATGTGGTCCAACCAACGTCTTGTACAGTTGCAGCATAACCCCACGGCTCTTAAACTAAATCCCCCTGTTAATAAATACTAACACACTAATGGCTTTCATCACGGCTCTATCCACTTGGATGGCAACTTTCAGAGATCTATGGACATGAACTCCGAGATCTCTCTGCTCCTCCACATTCATCAGAACCCTGCCGTTAACCATGTAATCCGCATTCAAAGTTGTCCTCCCAAAATGAATCACCTCACACTTATCCGGGTTAAACTCCATCTGCCACTTTTCGTCCAGCTCTGGATCCTATCAATTTCGCTTTGCAGCCTTGAAA
This sequence comes from Scyliorhinus canicula, assembly GCF_902713615.1. Lineage (NCBI taxonomy): Eukaryota > Metazoa > Chordata > Chondrichthyes > Carcharhiniformes > Scyliorhinidae > Scyliorhinus > Scyliorhinus canicula. Next base: position 3,345,454 of record NC_052166.1, read on the forward strand.
AGCCCTCCACATTATCCACTACCCCACCAATCTTGGTGTCATCAATTTCCTAACCCAACCTTCAAATCCACCACCCAAGTCATTGATAAAAATCACAAATAGCAGAGGACCCAGCACTGATCCCTGTGGTACACCGCTGGTAACTGGGCTTCAGGATGAAAATTTACCATCTACCACCACTCTGTCTTCTTTGTGATAGCCAGTTACTGATCAATTTCCCTCTAAGCCATACGTCCTTATTTTCTCCATGAGCCGGCTATGGGGCACCTTATCAAATGCCTTACTGATATACATGTATACGACATCAAGTGCTCTACCTTCATCTATGTACTTAGTTACCTCCTCGAAGAATACAATCAAACTTCTGAGGTAAGACTTACCCCTCACAAATCTGTACGGACTATCCTGGATTACGTTGTATCTTTCCAAATGATCATCAAGCCTATCCCACAGGACCCTTTCCAATAATTTACTGATCACTGAAATGAGACTAATCGGCCTATCATTTCGAGGGTTATACCTATTCTCTTTCTTGAACAAGGGGACAACATTCGCCTCCCTCCAGTCTTCTGGCACTATTCCTGTAGGCAGTGAGGACATAAAGATCAAAGCCAAAAGCTCAGCAATCTCATCCCTCGCCTCCCAAAGAATCCTAGGATATATCCCATCAGGCCCAGGGGACATATATTCTCAGGCTTCTCAAAATTTCTAATATATCTTCCTTCCGAATATCTACCTCCTCCAGCCTACCAGCCTGTATCGCACTATCCTCCTCAACAACATGGCCCCTCTCCTTTGTGAACACTGAAGAAAAGTGTTAATTTAGGGCCTCTCTTATATCTTCAGACTCCATCACACGTTCCCACTACTGTCCCTGTCCGGTCCGAACTTCACCTTGATCATGCTTTTATTCCTCACGTAAGTGTAAAATGCCTGGGGATTTCCTTGATCCTACCCGCCAAGGACTTCTCATGCCCCCTCCTAGCTCTCCAAAGCTATTTCTTGAGCTCCTTCCTAACTATCTTCTATACCTGAAGTGCGTAAACTGAATCTTGATTTCTCATCTTTACATATGCCCCCTTCTTCCTCTTGACAAGACATTCAATCTCTTTTTTGAACCATGGTTCCCTCACTCGATCATTTCCTCCCTGCCTGACAGGAACATACATATCAAGGACACGCAGAATTTGCTCCTCGAACAAGCTCCACATCTCAATTGTGCCTTTCCTTAACAGTTCCTGTTTCCATCTTATGCTCCCCAATTCTTGCCTAATTGCATCATAATTCCCCTTCCCCCCAGTTAGAAACCTTGCCCTGCCGTATGTTCCTGACCCTCTCCATTGCTCGTGTGAAAGTCACCGAATTGTGGTCACTATCTCCAAAGTGCTGTCCCACAACCAAATCTAACACTTGGCCCGGTTCATTACCCAGTACCAAAACCAATGTGGCCCCGCCTCTTGTAGGTTTATCCTCATATTGTGTGAGGAAACCCTCCTGCATACATTGGATAAAAACAGTCCCATCCAAACTATTCAAATTATAATGGTTCCCATCAATATTTGGAAAGTTAAAGTCACCCGTGACAACTAACTTGTGACTACCGCACTTAACTAAAATCTGCAGTGCAATCTTTTTCTCCACATCTCTGTTACTGTTTCGGGGGCTATTGTAAACTCCTAACAAAGTGACCACGCCTTTCCTATTTCTAACTTCAGCTCACACTACCTCTGTAGACAGATCCTCCTCAAACTGCCTTTCTGCAGCTCTTATACGATCCTTGATTAACAATGCCACTCCTCCACCTCTTTTACCACCTTCCCTAATCTTACTGAAACATCTAAACCCCGGAACCTCCAACAACCATTCCTGTCCCTGTTATATCCACGTCTCCGTAATGGCCACAACATCGTAGTCCCAGGTACCAATCCATGCTTCAAGCTCACCAACCTTATTCCTGATGCTCCTCGCATTGAAGGAGACACACTTCAAACCACCTAATTTGTTGAACCAACCCCCATCCTCCCCTCAGATTTGTAGCAATTTCCCCCCCAGGATATTGGTGCCCCTCTGGTTCAGGTGTAATCCATCCTGTTTGCACAGGTCCCACCTTCCCCGGAATGTGCTCCAATTATCCAATTAACTAAAACCCTCCCTCCTACACCATCCCTGTAGCCACGTGTTTAACTGCACTCTCTCCCTGTTCCTCACCTCGCTAGCACGTGGCACTGGCAGCAAACCAGAGATAACAACACGGTCTGTCCTGGCTCTCAGCTTCCACCCTCGCTCCCTGAATTCCAGTTTTACATCCCCGTCCCTTTTCCTACCTATGTCGTTGGTACCGATGTGTACCACAACTTGTGGCTGCTCCCCCTCCCCCTTAAGGATCCTGAAAACACGATCAGAGACGTCACGGACCTTGGCACCTGGGAGGCAATACACCAACCGTGAGCCTCTATCGTTGCCACAGAACCGCCTATCTGTACCTCTAATTATAGAGTCTCTAATAACTAATGCTCTCCTGCTCTCCCCCCTTCCTTTCTGAGCCACAGAGACCTGGTCACCCTGGCTTACCTCTGGTAGCCCCCCCCCTCCCCCCCTCCAGAGAGACTCTGCCTCCCGAATGATCCTCAGTTCAAACAGCGCCAGCTCCCGAATACGGTTTTGAAGAGCTGGAGATGGGTGCACTTCCCGCAGGTGAACTCAGCAGGGCCACTGACGGTGTCCCTCACCTCGAACATCCTGCAGGGCGAACGTTGCACTGCCTTCTCTGCCATTCCTTCCATTTATCCACTTGACAATTACAGAGAAAAGAAAATACCTGATTTTCACACTCCCCGACAGCAGCTTTCAACTTGCCCCCCCCCCCCTAGTCTGCCCTCACTGAGAGCTCCTTTTAGTCACAGTGAATGCACCTGAGGCAAATCACTCCCCGCAACAGCCAATCAGCGTCGCTGCTCTGCCGCCCTCTGCAGGTCGAAGTACACAGAGGAAAATTCAGAATGTCCAATTCACCTATCAGTATGTCTTTCGGGACATGTGGGAGGAAACCGCAGCACCCGTAGGAAACCCACGCAGACACGGGGAGAATGTGCAGACTCCGCACAGACAGCGACCCAAGTCGGGAATCAAACCTGGGACACAGGAGCTGTGAAGCAACAGTGCTAACCACTGCCTACCATGCCACCCATTCTTCCCCTCTAACGTTCTTTCAAACAAATATTCTTCTTTCAACATGTCCCCGTACCAGCGTCACCGAAGAAGCGCCGGAATGTGGCGACTTGCTGCATTTCACAGTAACATAATTTGAAGCCGACTTGTGACAAAAAGCGATTTTCATTTCATTTAATTTCCCCACCCAGACATCCTAACTTCACATTTCGCCCCCAACTTTCTTTCCCGCCAACATTCTGCCCCCCCCAACATTCTGCCCCCAACATTCTTACCCCAACATTTTTCTTCCCAAACATTCATCCCCCCTAATATTTCCACCTCTTCCAACATACATTTCTCCCCGTTCAGCCCTTCCCCATAAAACCCTCCTCAACTCTGTCCCTCTCTATCAATCCCCCTGCGACTCTGCCCGTCCCTCCCTATCCTCTCCTCAATGCTCCCAGTCCCTCCCTAAAGTCCCATTTCTAGAATTCCCCCTCAGACCCCTCTGTGTTCGGAGATACAGAGACTCCTGCACTCCCCAAAACAGACCCTAACCCTTTGAGTGGAAATTCCCCAGGCGTGTGTAAGAAAGACAAGTCAAAATGTATTGTTATTTTTCTCTCTGGTTATTGCTCTTGTTCGAGGGTTCCTCGCCGGGAATGAACTCTCTCTTTGTATTGTCAAATGTTCAAAATAAAGAAAGATGGAAATTGATTCAAACCAAGCAAAGCATTATTGAAACAGGCACAGCAAGATCCCAGGACTCCGCTCACTCGCTGATACATACAACATACAGTGCATAAGGAGGCCATTCAGCCCATCGAACCTGCAACGACACACTGAAGCCCTCACTGAAGCTTGTACACCCTGAACCCCAAACGACTTCACTTTTTCCATCAACCTGCCATGGGAAACATTATCAAACGCCTTACTAAAGTCCATGTATATGACATCTACAGCCCTTCCCTCATCAACTAACTTTGTCACTTCCTCAAAGAATTCTATTAGGTTTGTAAGGCATGACCTTCCCTGCACAAAACCATGCTGCCTATCACTGATAAGTCTATTTTCTTCCATATGTGAATAGGTCCTATCCATCAGTATCTTCTCCAACAGTTTGCCTACCACTGACGTCAAGCTCACAGGTCTATAATTTCCTGGATTTTCCCTGCTAACCTTTTGAAACAAAGGGACAACATTAGCAATTCTCCAGTCCTCCGGGACCTCACCCATGCTCACGGATGCTGTAAAGATATCTGTTAAGGCCCCTTATGTTTCGACCTTCGCTTCCCTCAGTAACCTGGGATAGATCCCATCCGGTCCTGGGGACTTGTCCACCTTAATGTCTTCTAGAATATCCAAAATTTCCCGCTTCCATATGACAACTTGACGGAGAGTATTTAAACATCCATCCCTAACCTCAACATCGTCTTGTCCCTCTCCTTTGTGAATACCGATGCAAAGTACTCATTAAGAATCTCACCCATTTCCTCTGAGTCCACGCATAAATTCCCTCTTTTGTCTTTGAGTGGGCCAGTCCTTTCTCTAGTTACCTTCTTGCTCCTTACATACGAATAAAAGGCTTTGGGATTTTCCTCAACCCTGTTAGCCAAAGATATTTCATGACCCCTTTTAGCCCTCTTTATTGCGCGTTTGAGATTTGTCCTACTTTCCCGATATTCCTCCAAAGCTTCATCAGTTTTGAGTTGCCTCGATCTTATGAATGCTTCCTTTTTCATCTTAGCTAGTCTCACAATTTCACCCGTCATCCATGGTTCCCTAATGTTGCCATTTCTATCTCTCATTTTCACAGGGACATGTCTGTCCTGCACTCTAATCAACCTTTCCTTAAAAGACTCCCACATTTCAAATGTGGATTTACCCTTCAACAGCTGCTCCCAATCCACATTCCCGAGCTCCTGCCGAATTTTGTTATACACTGCCTTTCCCCAATTTAGCACTCTTCCTTTCGGACCACTCTTGTCCTTGTCCATGAGTATTCTAAAACTTACGGAATTGTGATCGCTATTCCCAAAGTAATCACCGACTGAAACATCAACCACCTCGCCGGGATCATTCCCCAATACCAGGTCAAGTATGGCCCCCTCCAGAGTTGGACTATTTACATACTGCTCTAAAAAAAACTCTCCTGGATGCTCCTTACAAACTCTGCTTCATCTACACCTCCAACACTACACGAATCCCATTCAATGTTTGGGAAGTTAAAGTCTCACATCACAACCACCCTATTGCTCCGACATTTTTCTATAATCTGTCTGCATATTTGTACCTCTACTTCATGCTCGCTTTTGGGAGGCCTGTAGTAAAGTCCCAACAATGTTACTGCACCCTTCCTATTTCTTAGCTCTACTCATATTGCCTCAGTGCTCGAATCCTCCATCGTGCCCTCCTTAATCACAGCTGTGATATAATCTCTGACGAGTAACGCAACTCCTCCCCCTTCTACCTCCCTCTCTATCCCTCCTGAAGCATCTATACCCTTGGATATTCAGTTGCCAGTCCTGCCCTTCCCTCAACCAAGTCTCAGTAATACCAATAACATCAAAATCCCAGGTACTGATCCAAGCCCTAAGTTCATCTGCCTTACCTGCTACACTTCTCGCATTAAAACAAATGCACCCCAGACCACCTGTCCCTTTGCGTTCAGCAACACTTCCCTGTCTACAATTCCCCCTTGTCACATTGAGTTTATTATCTCGTACCATACTGGCATTAGTTGCTGCTTCTTTACTGACCTCTAACTTCCTAATCTGGTTCCCATCCCCCTGCCACATTCGTTTAAAACCTCCCCAACAGTGTTAGCAAAAGCAGCCCCGAGCACATTGGTTCCAGTCCTGCCCAGGTGTAGACCATCTGGTTTGTAATGGTCCCACCGCTCCCAGAACCGGTTCCAATGTCCCAAAAATCTGAACCCCTCCCTCCTGCACCATCTCTCAAGCCACGTATTCATTCTGACTATTCTTCAGTTTCTACTCTGACTGTCCCGTGGCACTGGTAGCAATCCTGAGATCAGTACCTTTGTGATCCTACTTTTTAACTTATCTACTAACTCCCTAAATTCTGATTGTAGGACCTCATCCCTTTTCTTTTACCTATATCGTTGGTACCTATATGCACCACGACAACTGGCTGTTCACCCTCCCCCTTCAGTATGTCCTGCAGCCCATCTGAGACATCCCTGACCCGAGCACCCGGGAGGCAACATACCATTCGGGAGTCTCGTTTTCGACCACAGAAACGCCTGTCTACTCCCCTTACAATTGAATCCCCCTATGACTATAGCCCTGCCAGTATTTTTCCTGCCCTTCTGTGCAGCAGAGCCAGCCACGGTGCCATGAGCCTGGCTACTACTGCCTTCCCCTGATGAGTCATCTCCCCCAACAGTATCCAAAACGGTACACCTGTTTTGGAGGGAGATGACCGTAGGGGACACCTGCACTGCCTTCCTGATCTTTCTCTGCCTTTTGGTCACCCATTCCCTATCTCCCTCAGCAATCCTAACCTGCGGTGTGACCAGCTCACTGAACGTGCAATCCACGACCTCCTCAGCATCGCGGATACTCCAAAGTGAGTCCACCCGCAGCTCCAGAGCCGTCATGCTGTCTAACAGGCGCTGCAGCTGGACACACTTGCCACACATGAAGAAGTCAGGGGCATCGGCCGCGTCCCTGAACTCCCACATTGAGCACAAGGAGCATAACGCGGGTCTGGGATCTCCTGCCATTTTTAGCCTTTACCTTAATTGACTACAAACTATACTATCAAACAAGTAATAAGTGACAGGAAAAAAAGCCTTTACTTACCAATCACAATACTCACCAACACAGGAAGAGTTCAATTTCTCCCAGCTGCTGCTATTTGGAGCACTTTCCTTACCAGCCAATCAGAACTCTGCTTTGCTGTGATGTCACCCTTCCAGGTAAGTTTTTAAAGTTTTAAAGAGGTAAAGTTACCTTCCCAACGACCCCTCACCACTGCTCCAGCCGAGAATCTGAAGTCCGCTGCTCCTCATCAACAGTCATTTTTTTTTGGTTAGAGGAGGAGGGCGGGTGGCAGACACGACACGTGTAGTGTCTCGGGTTGAGCCGCTGCCCAAATATATCAGTTCACTCACCTTCCCAGAGCGTAATTCGGCCACTCCCATTCAGCTCCTCCCACGCACTGAAACTGCAAACAGCCCCCTGGTTACTGCTCTCGCTGAAAAAAAGAAAGCACACTCCGCGCTCCTGAAATGAAGATTGGTAAAGGTGAATGTGTGTGTGTGTGTGTGTGTGGATGTGATTCTGATATTCTCCACTAGAGGGTAGATTGGTAAATGTGTGTTTGTGTGATTCTGATGTTCTCCACTACGGGGTAAATTGGTAAAGGTATGTGTGTGTTTCTGACATTCTCAACTAGCGGGTAGATTGGTAAAGGTGTGTGTGATTCTGACATTCTTCACCGGGGGCGGGTGGGAGGGGTGAGGTTGATTGGTAAAGGTGCTTGTGTGATACTAATATTCTCCACTAGAGGGAAGATTAGTTCAGGTATGTGTGTGATTGTGACATTCTTCACGAGGGGAAGATTTGTTAAGATGTGTGTGTGTGTGATTCTGATATTCTCCACTGGGGGTAGATTGGTAAAGGTGTGTTTGTGCGTGTGTGTGTGTGTGTGTGTGAGTCTGACATTCTCCACGAGTAGTTCGATCAAAAAAGGTGTGGGAGATTCTGACATTTTCCACTGGGGGGTAGATTGGTAAAGGTGTGTGTGTGTGATTCTGACATTCTGCACTAGGGGGCAGATTGGTAAAGGTGTGTGTGTGATTCTGACATTCTCCACTCGGGGGCAGATTGGTAAGAAGTCTTTCAACACCAGGGGCGAAATTCTCCGACCCCACGCAGGGTCGGAGAATAGGCGGGAAGCGGCGTTATTTCCGCTCCCGCAGGTTTTTGAATTCTCCCGCCGGTCATAAACCGGCGTTGTGCAAATCCCGCCGGCAGCCTGTGAAAACAGCTGGCGCCGGCAGGATTTCATTTTTTTTAAACTTACCTCAAATCTCCGGCCCGGATGGGCCGAAGTCCCGCCGCTGGGAGGCCTTCTCCCGCCGCCGAGGTTTACACCACCTCTGAAACGGCGGACTCAGCGGCGCGAGCGGGCCCCCGGGGTCCTGGGGGGGCGGGGGGCGATCGGACCCGGGGGGGGTGCCCCCACGGAGGCCTGGCCCGCGATCGGGGCCCCCCGCTCACTCCGCGGGGCAGTGCCGTGGGGGCACTCTTTCTCCTTCCGCGCCGCCACGGCCTCCGCCATGGCGGACGCGGAGGAGAACCCCGCATCGCGCATGCGCCGGCAGTGTCGTCAGCGGCCAGCTGCCGCTGACGTCACTGCCGGCGCATGCGCCGACCGCCGAAAGCCTTTCGGCCAGCCCCGCTTCCGACTGCGCCGGGTGTTTGCGCCAGTCTTCTGGTGCAAACTGCTCCGGCGCGGGGCTGGCCCCCAAAGGTGGGGAGAATGCCCCACCTTTGGGGAGGCGCGACCCCTGAGTGGTTGGCGCCACTCCCCTACGCCGGCACCCTCCGTCACGCCGGGTAGGGGAGAATCCCGCCCCAGGTTACAATCCAACAGGTTTGTTTCAAAACACTAGCTTTCGGAGCACAGTTTCTTCTACAGGTGAAGTACCAACGGAATGTGGCGACTTGGTGCTTTTCACAGTAACTTCATTGAAGCCTACTTGTGACAATAAGCAATTAAAAAAAGGTAGCTGGTTTAGCACAGTGGGCTAAACGGTTGGCTTGCGATGCATAACAAGACCAGCAACGCAGGTTTAATTCTCATATCAACCTCTCTGAACAGGCGCCGGAATGTGGCGACTAGGGACTTTTCACATTAACTTCATTGAAACCTACTTGTGACAATAAGCGATTATTATTCAGGGTGCATGGTGACAAGGGCAACATGCATCAAGAGCTGTGGCTTTAGCAGTGATCCTTGTCGTACCCCACTGTTAGCTGCTTACCCACCTGAGGATCCCACTGTTACTCTCCGCATTACTTTTTAAAAATATTTTTATTCAAATCAGGATATACTTAACAATATACAAACAATTAATTCAGGAACAAAATAATAAAATGAACACCATCCCCTTTCTTTTGAAAGAATAATTAATACATTATCATCAGCGTCATAGTTGAAGTTATTGAGACGTGGTCACATCCAAGGTGCAGGCAGACAGATTGGTGACCGCTAGAAAGGGCAAGGTGTCAGTGCAGGAATCCCCTGTGGCTCACCCCCCTCGCTAACAGGTATACCATTTTGGATACTGTTGAGGGACAGCCGACCAAGGGAACACAACAGCAGCCAGAACTGTGGTACCACAATTCGCTTCGTTGCTCAGCAGGGGAGGGCAATGTACAGGGGAGCGATAATTATAGGGGATTCTATAGTAAGGGGCACACATAGGCGCTCCTGTGCAAGGGAAAGAGACTCCAGGATGGTGTGTTGCCTCCCTGGTGCCAGGGTCAAGGATTTCTCTGAACGAACAAAGGACATCCTGATGTGAGAGGGTAAACAGCCAGAGATCGTAGTATACATAGGTACTAACGGCATAGGCAGGAAGATTACTAATCTCAGGATTAGTCACCGAGCCACGTTCCAGTGAGGCTAGAAATTGGCGGCTAATGCAGCAATTCATCCCACTGGCTTATCTTGTTTTCACGAGTCTGTCTCCACAGTACTTTTCTTAAGCCACCAACACTGCAACATCGTGTGTCCAAATTTATTTCAATGAAAACACTTACGTTTTCATACCTCCTTCCCACTATCATAGATTTCCTTTTTGACCTGAGGCAAACTCTCTTTAACATCACCAACGTGACCTCCTTTGACTTGGATACTTGTGAATTTCTCACTTCCCCAGTTTCTAGCCTTCACAGGTTGAAACTGACGTCGAAAACCAGACTTTGCTTTGTGAACTAAAACCAAGTCATCTGCCATTTCTGCTGCCTGTCTAGCAGTTTTCACCTTTTGCTTTTTCATGCGTGAGTTGAATCTTTAAATTCTTCCAAAATGATCGTTTCGCACAGAGTCTCACCTGTTTGGTGTATTTTTAATCCTCTTACCCACCTATCAACATTATTTTATTTTATTCTTTCGAATTCCATATATGTCTGACCTGGTTCTTTCCTTAGGATTCTGGCAGCAGTGCATATGCCCTTAATAAGGCTTTTCTCACCTCATCATCATCCCTAGATGCCTCCTCTAATAGCGATGCAAACACCACCAGCTCTACCTATTAACTTTGGTCAAACCAAAGCTACCGACATGGTCTTTGGCCGATTCAATTGTTTAACCACATCTGAAATTTGTTAGGATACTGTTGTAAAAGCGTTTTGCTGTCCTGTGTCTCCCTTTTATCCCTTTCCTGCTGCCCACTTTGATCTACTGACTTCTGGTTAGCTTCAACACAATACTGCACCCTTTGGGATTTCGGTATACATTACAGATTTGACGCAGAGCTGGAACACCGCTGTCCTGTTGGGCCAGACCACAACGCTCCCTCTAGGTTGTGTGGCAGAACCTGTGATGCAGTTTGATAGACTTGGCAAGCAACCAATCAGTGCATGTGGGATTTTCAGCCGTCTCCTATCGTTGTCAGTGATTGGTGAAGCCAGTCAAAAACATTGAAGAAAGAAGGCGGGTCTTCTGGAGAGTTCCATCTTTTGTTCAGTTGTGTTAAGGAAACCAGCGAGTAAGGAGCTTCAGGAATCACTCTCTCCTCTCTCTCTGCAGCTCTCTTTCTCTTGCCCAGGTGATATCTAAAACATCCAAGCCAGTTTTGTGAAGGCTCTCCAAGGGAGCAGGCAGACAGCACTCAAGTTTGCGGAAGGCTTCTGGAGGAAGAAAAAAGCAGTCATTCATCAGGTCTGTAACCTTTTAACTCGGTGCGTGAAGGGATGGGATGAGCTCAAAATTGAAGCATAAGGAAGGAGCATTTGTGATAAGACTGTTAGATTCTTGTTCAGGGATCAGGCCAGTAAAAGACTGTTAATTCCAGGGTCCAAGTTATTGAAGTTAAAACTCACCACTATTCTTAGAATTCCCCCTATACCAAAAAAAAGGTTGTTATTCTAAATGGTGAACAGGGATTCTCACTCCCTGACTCCAATGCAGGCTTCTGTGGGTGCTATTCAGGTCAAACTATCTTTTCAAGTTATCCCCCGGTATAACCCATACCTTCACCGAAGAATTTTACCTGCTTACCCCTTAATAGCATTGATGTCCTGGGTCCTGCGTTATTAAGGAAGTGAAGTAAGCTAATAACCACTTTTTCAGGTTAAGTTATTTTTATTATTATATTTTTTCTTTTAAAAGCTGCAAGCACTTTCTTTACAGAAAGGAAAAAAGATCTTGCTTCTGGCTGCTGGTTGGTTGAAGGGACCTTCAGGCCCACGACACTCAATCTTCTTTAAATTCTGGTCTTCTTGAGTTGTATTCGCTGGTTAGCTCTGTTGCTGTGTCTTGTTGATCCATGTACTGAGCTATAAGAGATAACTCTGCTAGCTATCTCTAAGCTGACTCTGACTCCTGTTTAAATTCTAGTCTTCCTTAGATGTATAACTGTTTAAACTCGGCTGCTTGCCTTGTCTTTCCCATGACCGAGCTCTCTCTCTCTCTCTCTCTGAGTTCTCCTCCCCTTCTCTCCTGTTGCTGGTTTCCTCTGTCCTCTGTCCTTGCTGCTCCCTGGGTTTATATTCTCTTTCTGAGAGTTATTAAGTTTTAACGACTTTATTGTAAATGGGCTTGTTTCACTTTGATAGTTTTAAAGTATCTTTGATGTAAACATCTTACTACAACTAATTATTCATTTTGGGCATATCGTCTCCTCTCAGATCTGATTAAAAAATGCTTTGGTTTCAATAGTTAACTTTTATTTCTGTGATTTCGAATCGTTTAATTTTCCAATTGTCCCCAGCTCATAACTTTGCCTTTGATTTTGACTTAAATGATGTTTCTCGTAGACAGGTCGTCTCCAATTTTCTTTTAATTGACTTGATGTTCATAGAATTTTACACTTTAAAATTGACACCAAATTCGACTGGGCGTCTTCCATCCTTTCCAGCTGTTTACTAAGAGAGTTTATTTCAATTAAGGTGTGAAACTTTGCTTTTAGCTGTATGCTAAAATTTAACTTGGTTATGACTTGAAAGACTTGCCTGTTTTAAACATTCGTCACTTAATGCAATTGAAACTCTCATCCATGCTTTTTCAGATGCTTCCTGAGATAGTTACATTCCATGAAGGTGTGAGCCATTGTTTTAGCTTACCACATGAAACCTGTGTGTTTGCTAAAACCTGCTTGTGAGCAAGAATCTGCATTTTATAACCCTGCTCTTTGCAGCTGCTATTAACCTTTTGTGGGATCTTTCCCTGTACCCTCTCAAACCAGATATTGCCAGACTTCCATGTTTCAAATGACACATTTTTCTCTATTTTCAAGAACATTATATTAATCTCACAAGGAGGCGTAAGCTCCACCTGGTGGTAGAAAGGCAGAAGAGCATCAATCTGAGCATCCTGTTTACGGCAGCAACTGATTATCGTGGCCGAGAATTGCACTGATTTTAACACCCTTGTACCTAACTCCATCTGTGGGCTGCAGAGCAGAATTGCACCAACTGGAAACGCGTTGGTAAAATGCCATCTGCTGGTCGAAGGACAGAAATGGGCCAACGTGAACATCTTGAATAATTCTATGTCCCAGAAGCCGCAACCACAGCAGTGAAGACTCATCTCAAACCTGCCCTTTAATCCCCATTTTTTAAATCCCCACCATCCCTTACCTTGTGTCTGTGTGATGTGTGTCCCGGTAGAGGGTGGGATGAGGTTTGCGTATTAGGTAGGCGGATCGACCTTTGTTCTGTTATTTCTTTATATATATAGAAACTTCTTCCAGTTTTTATGAATAAACAGTTTGTTAATGGTTTACTTATCAATCTGTGTCTGTAACTCATTGGAGCAGTCAAGGGTTAAAGATAATTGGAAAATGCAAATTATTGGTTAATGCACTTATTTTGGGTATTTTGGGTCCACGGGGCTGGAGTTGGCTGCCCAACTTCCCCAGGGCATGATAACAGATGAGATATTTTTTTAAAGGCTTTCCCACCTTTCTCATCAAACATTGGCAGTACTTTAATACATTTAAACATATCCCTACTGTCATGAGAGTGCCCCTTTAAGAAGTGTTTTTGATTGATCACATGGCTTCAGTGATGTCATTGTGTGGGTGGAGCTGGGCTATGGCTTTGATGTTTTACATTCATTTTGAGCTTGGACTGGTTTGGACTGCCCAGTTTGTAAGAATCGTTTTTCTCTATCCTCATATTAAAAACTGTTTCTAGACTGCTTGATGACTTGAAAGAGATGATTGCTTTCTGGAAGGAATTGAAACCAGCTGTTTGAAAAGGGGAACAGATATCAATAACAATAGTCTTATATCAGTAAGACTGCCTTGTGCTGGTCCACGCCATTGAAAAGGGGTGTCTGGTTTTACTTGGGCTTTGTTATTGAATTGCAACAATTAAGGGGGGATTTATTCAGGGTTATATATAGATTACTATAGCTCTGTGGGGTCTTTGTGGTTGCAGTTGATAAAACTTCTTACTGTGCGTGTTTACACAAATGTTAAATAAATTCGTAGAATAAAGCTTGTTTTTTGATTAAAAAGCCGAAGAAATTGGCTGAATGACACCTGACAGGCAGGCTCTTCTGCTCATCCTAGCCAAATTCAATAAACAGTTGTAGGTCAGGTGAACTCCATGATATACTTTCGAGTTTTCTAAACCCTGGCCCATAACAAATCAGCGGCTCGTCCGGGCTAAACGTTTATCTTTCGTGATTGGGTTTGCTGAGTGAACTTAAAAACAGTGAGGGGTAATCATATTTGTGGTTGCTTTTCAGGTGTTGTATTCAAGTTTGAGTAGGGAGTGTGTGTTGGACAATGGCTCAGAAGAGGCTCAGAAGTTTTGAGTCGAGAAGGTCACACGCAGTATCTTACGAACAGTGACTGAAAAAAGGATTTTAGGTTTGGCAAAAACATTGCAGTTAACATTACCTGACAAAGTACGAAAAGAAGCGTGAATTGCGGCGGAAGCTGAGAATTTAAAATTGCCTGAGACACAGTCAGAATCATTGGAAATAGCAAGAATTCGGTTACAGATCAAGCAGCGTGAATATGAAAAAGAATTAAAGCAGCTTGAATAGAAAATGAGGGAACAGGAAAGAGAGAGGCAGGTACAGATCAGGGAAAAATAAAAGGAGAGAGCCTGTGAGGGATCGAAACCTGGGGAAGGAGAAATACTCAGGTGGTAAAGGTCAAGGGGATCTGATGGAGATAATAAAGAGAGTGTACGTCAGATTAAAAATATAAATCCAGGAGGGTGGAAGAGAAATGAAAAGTTTCTGATGTTTTTACTGTAATGAACCAGGCCTTGTAAAGTCATAAAGGGCAGCACGGTAGCAGGGCAGCACGGTAGCATGGTGGTTAGCATCAATGCTTCACAGCTCCAGGGTCCCCGGTTCGATTCCCGGCTGGGTCACTGTCTGTGCGGAGTCTGCACGTCCTCCCCGTGTGTGCGTGGGTTTCCTCCGGGTGCTCCGGTTTCCTCCCACAGTCCAAAGATGTGCGGGTTAGGTGGATTGGCCAGGCTAAATTGCCCTTAGTGTCCTAAAAAAAAAAATAATGTTAATGGGGGTTGTTGGGTTACTGGATACGTGGGCTTGAGTAGGGTGATCATTGCTCAGCACAACATTGAGGGCTGAAGGGCCTGTTCTGTGCTGTACTGTTCTAATTCTAATAATGTTGGGGGTTGAAGAAAAGCACTGGGCAGGCTGGTATGGTTAAACAGGATAAGCCAGTGGGGTTTGTTAGTGGTTAAGGAAAGCCCAAATGAAGCGAAGGAGGTGCAAAAGAATGGACATCCAGATCAAGAGGTGATTTTTAAGAAGGTACCAGATCTCTTTAAATAATTTACTTGTGTGGGTAAAGTTTACCCATGTGTATCAGGAGGTCTAGGTAAATGAGTCACAATTTTAAGAGACGGGAGATGATGAGGTATGTAGTTTGGGAGGAATATTGCCAGGAAAGGTGGTAATATGTGGAATTCAGAGTGAGGAGAGCGTGTTCCATTATATAATGTGAGGTTGGAGAGTTCAGTGAAGAGTGGTGAAGTGGCAGTAGGTGTAATAGACAAACGATCTTGTCCAGGAATAGTTTATCTTGGGTAATGATACAGCTGTATCGCAGGCGGGAGTGATGCCAACTGTGGTTGATAAGTCAGTGGAAAATCAAACAACTGAATTGTTGAAGATATGAATATCCTGGGATTTTTCCTAATTGTACAGTAACAAGGTCGCAAAATCACAGGATAAGAGGAGGAGAAATCAAAGAGTGAAGATAAAGTTGAAGTTCAATTATCAGAAATAATTTTTGATCAGATGGTTGGAAAAGAACAAGAACAGCTGGAGGTGAGATGGATATTTTTCATTCATTTGTTTAATACATTTAGAGCACCCAATTATGTTTTTCCAATCAAGGAGCAATTTTAGAATGGCCAATCCACCTAACTTGCACATCTTTGGGTTGTGGGGGTAAAAATGCGCTAACTCCACGTGGACAGTGACCCAGGGCCGGGATTCGAACACAGATCCTCAGCGTCGTAGTCCCAGTGCTAACCACTGCGCCAACATGCTGCCACAATATTTTTCATTCGTGAAATTTGGTGGATGTATCAGAAAGCATACAACGAAGAGGAATCTGAGTGTATACCAGAATATTTCTACCTTAAAAATGACGTCTTAATGAGAAAATGGAGACCTTTCCATCTGCAGGCAGATGAAAAGTGGGCAGAAGGTGATCAAGTGGCATTGCTGGTAGGGTATAGAAAGGAGGTGTTGCGAGTAGCATATGAGGAACCAATGGGAGGTCATTTGGGATTAAGGAAAACTCAAGTGAAAATACAAAACCATTTTAATTGGCCTATACTACATAAAGATGTAGTTAAACTTTGCCGATCATGTCACACATGTCAAGTGATAGGGAAACCTTAGCCAATGATGAAACCAGCACCCATCATACCCATTCGAGTATTTGAGGAACCTTTTAAAAGAGTTTTAATTGATTGCATAGGACCGCTTCCCAAAACAAAATGTGGGAATCAATATCTTTTGACTATAATGGATGTGTCTACTAGGTTTCCAGAGACCATTTCAGAACGTAATATTACAGCTAAAATGATTGTGCAGGAGTTACTTAAATTTTTCACTCGATGTGGACTACCCACAGAAATACAATTGGATCAAGGATCAATTTTTACCTTGAGGTTATTAAAGGAGGTTATGGATAGCTTAGGAGGAAAACAATTTAAATCAACTGCATGCCATCAAGAATCGCAGGGAGTGTTACAACAGTGGCATCAGACGTTAAAGGCAATGTTCAGGATTTATTGTCAAGATTTCCCCGAGGGCTGGGATAAAGGAATTCCATTCGTACTGTTTGCAATTAGGGGATGAACCTAATGAGTCAATCAAATTCAGTCCTTTTAAACTATTTTTTGGTCATGAGGTAAGAGAACCACTGAAATTGATTAAGGAGAAAATGGTTAGTGAGCAGTCTGAAATTACATTATTGGATTACGTGTCAAATTTTAGGGAATGATTAAATACAGTAGGTGAATTGGCTAGACAACATTTAAGAGTTGCAAAGCATGTGATCGAACGGGTAGCAGACAAGAAAGCAAAAGTTTGAGGCTTTGCCAGTGGAGATTAAATTTTAGTATTGTTCCCAGTGGTAGGTGAACTTTTAAAAGCAACGTCTTGTGGACCTTAACAGATTGAAAGGAAATCGAGTGAGGTGAATTATTTGGTTGGAACTCCAGATAGAAGGAAAACTCACCGTGTATCATGTGAATATGCTTAAAGGGTATTTTGAAAGAGAAGGAAAAAAAGGATGAGGTTTTAGTGATTCTAACTCAAAGTGAAGAACCAAATCCAGATGACACTGAATCTGACATTCCTCAAATTAAATTGGATAACGAGGATGTTCATAAAAAATGGGATAAATTATTGAGTTACCTTCCAGAGGAAAAACAAACTGACCTGAAAGAGTTATTGATATCACATGGGCAAGTTTGTGGAAATAACCTGAGAAGTACTAAAATGGTCAAACATGATGTAGATGTGGGAAATGCTGTTCCAATTAAACAACATCCATATAGACTTAACCCTTTAAAATTGATGTGGAGATGCCGGCGTTGGACTGGGGTGAGCACAGTAGGAAGTCTTACAACACCAGGTTAAAGTCCAACAGGTTTGTTTCAAACACGAGCTTTCGGAGCACGGCTCCTTCTTCAGGTGAATGGAAAGGCTTGTTCCAGAAATGTTTATATAGACACAGTCAGAGATGCCCCGGAATGCGAGCACCTGCAGGCAATCAAATCATCAAAGATGCAGAGAGAGAGGTAACTCCAGGTTAAAGAGGTGTGAATTGTCCCAAGCCAGATACATCGATGACATTTTTTTCCTTTGGACCCACGGCGAGACATCACTGAAACGACTACACGATGACATCAATAAGTTCCATCCCACCATCAAACTCACCATGGACTATTCTCCAAATTCAGTTCCATTCTTGGACACACTCGTCTCCATCAAGGACGGTCACCTCAGCACCTCGCTTTACCGCAAGCCCACAGATAATCTCACGATGCTCCACTTCTCCAGCTTTCACCCGAAACACATTAAAGAAGCCATCCCCTATGGACAAGCCCTCCGTATACACAGGATCTGCTCAGACAAGGAGGAGCGCAACAGACACCTACAGATGCTGAAAGATGCCCTCGTACGAACGGGATATGGCGCTCGACTCATTGATCGACAGTTCCACCGCGCCACAGCAAAAAACCGCACCGACCTCCTCAGAAGACAAACACGGGACACCACTGACAGAGTACCCTTCGTCGTCCAGTACTTTCCTGGGGCGGAGAAACTACAACATCTTCTTCGCAGCCTCCAACACATCATCAGCGAGGATGGACATCTTGCCAAGGTCATCCCCACACCCCCACTACTGGCCTTCAAACAACCGCGCAACCTCAAACAAACCATTGTTTGCAGCAAATTACCCAGCCTTCAGAACAGCAACCACAACACCACAAAACCCTGCCAGGGTAATCTCTGCAAGACATGCCAGATCATCGACATGGACACCACCATTACACGTGGAAACACCACCCACCAGGTACGCGGCGCATACTCGTGCGACTCGACCAATGTAGTCTACCTCATACACTGCAGGAAAGGATGTCCCGAAGCGTGGTACATTGGCGAGACCATGCAGACACTGCGACAACGAATAAACGGGCATTGTGCGACTATCAACAGGCAGGACTGTTCCCTTCCAGTTGGGGAACACTTCAGCAGTCAAGGACATTCAGCCTCTGATCTCCGGGTCAGCATTCTACAAGGAGGCCTTCAGGAGACGCGACAACGCAAAATTGCTGAGCAAAAACTTATAGCTAAGTTCCGCACGCATGAATGCGGACTCAACCGGGATCTGGGATTCATGTCGCATTACATTCGGCCCCCACCAACAAGCCTGGACTTGCAGAGGCCTACCGACTGAACTGGCTTGGGACAATTCACACCTCTTTAACCTGGAGTTACCTCTCTCTCTGCATCTTTGATGATTTGATTGCCTGCAGGTGCTCGCATTCCGGGGCATCTCTGACTGTGTCTATATAAACATTTCTGGAACAAGCCTTTCCATTCACCTGAAGAAGGAGCCGTGCTCCGAAAGCTCGTGTTTGAAACAAACCTGTTGGACTTTAACCTGGTGTTGTAAGACTTCCTACTGTGCCCTTTAAAATTGGCACAGGTTAACAAAGAGATTGTGAGTATGCTTAAAATTTGCATAATTGAATAGGTTTCAGCCAATGGAGCTCATCCATAGTGATGGTACCAAAACCAGACGGCACCCAACGGTTGCGTGTGGACTAAAGAAAGGTCAATGCAGTTACAAGAACAGACTTTTATCCTATCCCACAGTTGGAAGACTGCATTGAGAAGGTGGGACAATCAGCTTTTATCTCCAAACTGGATTTACTTAAAGGTTACTGGCAGGGACCTTTATCCGAAAGGGCGAAGGAGATTTCAGCTTTTGCGACTCCAGATGGTATGTACCCATTCAATGTTATGCCATTTGGCATGAAAAACGCCCCAGCCACATTTCAACGGTTAACTAACAAAGTCATTTCAAGATTACCCAATTGTGCGGTATACATAGACGATCTGGTCATTCTTAGTCAGATATGGCAAGAACATTTGAAGCATCTGATGGAGTTATTCAATTGACCAGGAGGTGGGGTTGGCGATAAACCTAGCCAAAAGTGAATTTGGATAAGCCCAAGTCACGTTCCCTGGTCAGACAATTGGACAGGGTCGAATATTCCCATGGGATGTGAAAACAAAGGTTATTGGGGAGTTTCCAATACCCTTGACACAAAGAGAAATAATGCGATTTATTGGCATGAGTGGTTTTTACCGTACATTTGTGCTGAATTTTAGCAGTGTGGTCGCTCCACTGATGGACTTGCTGAAGAAGCGTAGCAAATTCCAGTGGACAGCGGAGTGTCAACACGCATTTGATGGCCTGAAGGCGGTTAACCACTGCTCCTGTGTTAGCCATCCCAAATTACACAGAACCATTCAAGGTGGCTATTGATGCAAGTGATCTGGGCGTAGGTGCTGTGCCCTTGCAAGAAGACGATGAAGGAATAGAGCGGCCTGTTGGATATTTTTCCAAGAAATGAATTCATCACCAGTGGAAGTATTCAACAATTGAAAAGGAGACTTTGAGCTTGATGCTGGCTTTGAAACATTTTAACATTTATGTTACCAGCAATTCGTCTGAAACAATTATATATACTGATCATAATCCATTGACGGTTTTTGGAGCGATTCCGGAATAACAATGCCAGACTGTTTCAATAGAGTTTATTATTACAGCCATTTCATTTAAAAAAATACATGTGGCAGGATGAGAAAATGTGATAGGTGATGCTTTGAGAAGCAGGTTTGATGGTGGAAGAACGAGTATGGTCTACATTCATAGAATTATAGAATTTAGAGTGCAGAAGGAGGCGATTCGGCCCATCGAGTCTGCACCAGCCCTTACAAAGAGCACCCTACTGAAGCCCACGTATCTACCCTTTCCCCACAACTCAGAAACCCCAACTTAACATTTTGAGGATACTAAGGGCAATTTAGCATGGACAATCCACCTCATCTACACTTCTTTGGACAGAGAGAGGAAACCGGAGCACCCGGAGGAAACCCACGCAAACACAGGGAGAACGTGCAGACTCCGCACAGACAGTGACCCAAGCCGGGAATCAAACCTGGGAACCTGGAGCTGTGAAGCAACTGCGCTAACCACTATGCCACCATGCTGCCTTATTATCAATGTTTGCCTTTTTGTTTTTCTTCAAGAAATGTATGTTTATTGTTAATTATTATTAATGGGCAAGTGAAAAGGTGAAAAATGAAACCATCTTTGAAGTTGATGGGTTTTTTTTCTTGGGGGGAGGTATCATGGAAGTACCGTTTCAAGAAAGGTTTTTGTCTTATCACATGGCTTCAGTGATGTAATTTGTTGGGTGGAGCTGGGCTGTGGCTCTGTTAGTTTTTACTTCCGCTTTAAGTTTTGGACTGGTTTGAACTGCACATGATGTTGTGCCGAACTTTTATCCTAGGTTAATCATAGAATTTTGGACACTAAGGGCAATTTATCGGCCAATCCACCCAACCTGCACATCTTTGGATTGTGGGAGGAAACCGGAGCACCCGGAGGAAACCCACGCACTCACGGGGAGGATGTGCAGACTCCGCACAGACAGTGACCCAAGCCGGAATCGTACCTGGGACCCTGGAGCTGTGAAGCAATTGTGCTATCCACAATGCTACCGTGCTGCCCTTAAGAAGAAATTAATCTACACTCCATTATTCTACCCTAATCCATGTACCTATCCAATAGCCGCTTGAAGGTCCCTAACGTTTCCGACTCAACTACTTCCACAGGCAGTGCATTCCATGCCCCCAGTACTCTCTGGGTGAAGAACCTACCTCTGACATCCCCGCTATATCTTCCACCATTTATCTTAAATTTATGTCCCCTTATAATGGTGTGTTCCACCCGGGGGAAAAGGCTCTGACTGTCTACTCTATCTTTTCCCCTGATCATCTTATAAACCTCTATCAAGTCGTCCCTCATCCTTCTCCGTTCTAATGAGAAAAGGCCTAGCACCCTCAACCTTTCCTCCTAAGACCTACTCTCCATTCCAGGCAACATCCTGGTAAATCTCCTTTGCACCTTTTCCAAAGCTTCCACATCCTTCCTAAAATGAGGTGACCAGAACTGCACACAGTACTCCAAATGTGGCCTGACCAAGGTTTTGTACAGCTGCATCATCACCTCACGACTCTTAAATTCAATCCCTCTGCTAATGAACGCTACCACACCATAGGCCTTCTTCACAGCTCTATCCACTTGAGTGGCAACTTTCAAAGATCTATGAACATAGACCCCAAGATCTCTCTGCTCCTCCACATTGCCAAGAACCCTACCGTTAACCCTGTATTCCGCATTCATATTTGTCCTTCCAAAATGGACAACCTCACACTTGTCAGGGTTAAACTCCATCTGACACTTCTCAGCCCAGCTCTGCATCTTATCTATGTCTCTTTGAAGCCGACAACAGCCCTCCTCACTATCCACAACTCCACCAATCTTCGTACCATCTGCAAATTTACTGACCCACCCTTCAACTCCCTCATCCAAGTCGTTAATGAAAATCACAAACAGCAGAGGACCCAGAACTGATTCCTGTGGTATGCCACTGGTAACTGGGCTCCAGGCTGAATATTTGCCATCCACCACCACTCTCTGTCTTCTATCGGTTAGCCAGTTCGTTATCCAACTGGCCAAATTTCCCACTATCCCATGCCTCCTTACTTTCTGCATAAGCCTACCATGGGGAACCTTATCAAATGCCTTACTAAAATCCATGTACACCACATCCACTGCGTTACCTTCATCCACATGCTTGGTCACCTCCTCAAAGAAGTCAATAAGACTTGTAAGGCAAGACCTACCCCTCACAAATCCGTGCTGACTCTCCCTAATCAAGCAGTGTCTTTCCAGATGCTCAGAAATCCAATCCCTCAGTACCCTTTCCATTACTTTGCCTACCACCGAAGTAAGACTAACTGGCCTGTAATTCCCAGGGCTATCCCGATTCCCTTTTTTGAACAGGGGCACGACATTCGCCACTCTCCAATCCTCTGGTACCACCCCTGTTGACAGCGAGGATGAAAAGGTCATTTCCAATGGCTCTACAATTTCATTTCTTTCCTCCCATAGAATCCTTGGATATATCTCGTCAGGCCCGGGGGACTTATCTATCCTCAAGTTTTTCAAAATGCCCAACACATCTTCCTTCCTAACAAGTATCTCCTCGAGCTTACCAGTCTGTTTCACAGTGTACTCTCCATCAATATGGCCGCTCTCGTTTGTAAATACTGAAGAAAAATACTTGTTCAAGACCTTTCCTATCTCTTCAGACTCAATACACAACCTCCCGCTACTGTCCTTGATCGGACCTACCCTCGCTCTAGTCATTCTCATATTTCTCACATGTGTGTAAAAGGCCTTGGGGTTTTCCTTGATCCTACCCGCCAAAGATTTTTCATGCCCTCTCTTAGCTCACCTAATCCCTTTCTTCAGTTCCCTCCTGGCTATCTTGTATCCTTCCAGCGCCCTGTCTGAACCTTGTTTCCTCAGCCTTACATAAGTCTCCTTCTTCCTCTTGACAAGACATTCAACCTCTCTTGTCAACCATGGTTCCCTCACTCGACCATCTCTTCCCTGCCTGACAAGAACATACATATCAAAAACACGCAGTGCCTGTTCCTTGAACAAGTTCCACATTTCACTTGTGTGCTTCCCTGACAGCCTATGTTCCCAACTTCTGCACTTCAGTTCTTGTCTGACAGAAATCTTATAGAAACATTGAAAATTATGAAGGGAATAGATAGGATATATGCGGCCAGGTTGTTTCCACTGGCGGGTGAAAGCAGAACTAGGGGACATAGCCTCAATATAAGGGGAAGTAGATTTAGGGGTGAGTTTAGGAGGAACTTCTTCACCCAAAGGGTTGTGAATCTATGGAATTCCTTGCCCAGTGAAGCAGTTGAGGCTCCTTCATTAAATGTTTTTAAGGTCAAGATAGTGCGGAGTCTGCACGTCCTCCCCGTGTATGCGTAGGTTTCCTCCGGATGCTCCGGTTTCCTCCCACAGTCCAAAGAAGGAAACTAAGGAAATTCGGCATGTCCACATTAACCCTTACCAACTTTTACAGATGCACTATAGAGAGCATCCTATCTGGCTGCATCACAGCCTGGTATGGCAACTGCTCAGCCCAGGACCGCAAGGAACTTCAGAGAGTCGTGAATACCACCCAGTCCATCACACGAACCTGCCTTCCATCCATTGATTCCATCTACACCTCCCACTGCAGGGGGAAAGCAGGCAGCATAATCAAAGATCCCTCCCACCCGGCTTACTCACTCTTCCAACTTCTTCCATGGGGCAGGAGATACAGACGTCTGAGAACACACACAAACAGACTCAAAAACAGCTTCTTCCCCGCTGTTACCAGACTCCTAAATGACCCTCTTATGGACTGACCTCATTAACACTACACCCATGTCTGCTTCATCCGATGCCAATGCTTATGTAGTACATTGTATATATTATGTTGCCCTATTATGTATTCTCATGTATTTTCTTGAATTCTGTTTAATTCCCTTTTCTTCCCATGTACTGAATGATCTGTTGAGCTGCTTGCAGAAAAATACTTTTCACTGTACCTCGGTACACGTGACAATAAACAGATCCAATCCAATCCAAGATGTGTGGGTTAGGTGGTTTGGCCATGTTAAATTGCCCGTAGTGTCCTAAATAGTAAGGTTAAGGGGGGGGGTTGTTGGGTTACGGGTATGGGGTGGATACGTGGGTTTGAGTAGGGTGATCATTGCTCGGCACAACATCGAGGGCTGAAGGGCCTGTTCTGTGCTGTACTGTTCTATGTTCTATAGATAATTTTTTTAAGAATAAAGGGATTAAGGGTTATGGCGTTCGGGCCGGAAAGTGGAGCTGAGTCCACAAAAGATCAGCCATGATCTCATTGAATGGCGGAGCAGGCTCGAGGGGCCAGATGGCCTACTCCTGCTCCTAGTTCTTATGTTCTTATGTAAGTGTCTCTCTATCTTCATCTTAAAAGCTGTTTCCGGACTGCTTGGTAACTTAAAAGAGAAAATTGTTCTCTGGAAGGACTTCGAATCTGCTGTTTAAAACGGGGAATAGAGCATCAATAACAAGCCTTATACCAGTAAGAATGCCGTGTGCTGGGCCACACCTTTGAAATGGGGTTTCTGGATTTACGCTGTGTTATGGGAGCGGAGTTTTCAGAACCCCAAAATGTATCATGGAGTTCAACCAACCTCTCCCTTTAATGTATTGTTGCTTTTGAAGCACACGGCTTGGTCTCCAGGTGTGGTATTACAATTATGGACACGTGGGATTTTAAACACAAAGCAATGTTTATTCCATAAATTCAACTTAACCTTTTTAAATAAACATTGGATCACTTACCATCCCTTACTTCAAAGATAACCCCGAAAATAATACAACACTAAATAATCCCTCAAAATGTTCCTTCAAACCTCCAAAAGACTTTAAACAGAAACACATCAGGTTAAAGACATTACTATTATGAGCTTAAATCACCCAAATGATTCAGAGATAGTCTTTTCTGGCAGAGATCACCGCAGATCCAGCTCACTGCAAACACAGACACACCCAAGCTCTTTTCCTCGAAACTGAAACTAAACACTGCAAAATGGCTGAGCTAAAAACCCAGCTCCACCCACACTCTGACATCACTTCAGTAATATGAGCTGCTCCATTTCTGAAAGGTACATTGCTGAAACATCCATTTCGTAAAGGTACTCTCACATGACACCTCCCCCCAAGAAAAAAATAAACCATCAACTTCAAAATGGTTACATTTTTCACTTGTGCACCATCCAGTAAGAAATGTACACAATAAATATACTTTTTCGTTTCACAGAGAAGAACACACGCAATCAGGCATAATAATAAAGTCCATCTTTCCCGTTCTTCTTTCTCCAACCGAAATCCTTCTCGATTGACAGTCTCTTTGAACAAGAAAGTTAATGTACGATCCATCCATTCCTCTACGCCTCGGCAATTCTCTTTAAAGTTTGATATGTCAGTTCACTCTGATCAGAGTTCCGTGCAATTTTCCAATACAGGAGCATCATTTATCACAGCTTTCAGGCAGTCACATGCCAGTTGAAAGTCTGCTGTCCATTGAAATTTTTGACGTTTCTTTAGCAAGTCCATCAGTGGAGTAATTACGCCACAAAACATAGAACATAGAACATAGAACAGTACAGGCCCTTCGGCCCTCAATGTTGTGCCGAGCCATGATCACCCTACTCAAACCCACGTATCCACCCTATACCCGTAACCCAACAACCCCCCCCCCTTAACCTTACTTTTTTTAGGACACTACGGGCAATTTAGCATGGCCAATCCACCTAACCCGCACATCTTTGGACTGTGGGAGGAAACCGGAGCACCCAGAGGAAACCCACGCACACAGGGGGAGGACGTGCAGACTCCACACAGACAGTGACCCAGCCGGGAATCGAACCTGGGACCCTGGAGCTGTGAAGCATTTATGCTAACCACCATGCTACCCTGCTGTCCCCAAAACCTCTGCACAAATGTTCGATCAAATTCATTCGTTTTTGCCGTTCTTCTTTCTCCAACCGAAATCCTTCTCGATTGACAGTCTCTTTGAACAAGAAAGCCTCTGCACGATCCATCCATTCTTCTACTCCTCGGGATTTCTCTTTAGAATCAGATACTTTAGTTCAATCTGACCACAGAGCCCCTTGCAATTCTCCAATACAGGAGCTTTGGTGATCACAGCTTTCAGGCAGTCAAATGGCTGTTGAAAGTTCCCTGTCAATTGAAGTTTTTTACGTTTCTTCAGCAATTCCATCAGTGGAGTAACCACGCTACAAATCGTTTGCACAAAGGTTCGATCAAATTCATTCATGCTAAGAGATCGCATTATTTCCCTTCGTCTTGAGGGTATCGGAAACTCCGCAAGGAAAGTGATTCGGGTTTCTCGAAATTCACTTTCGGCTAGGTTCATCACCAGACCCGCCTCCTGAAGTCGATCGAAGAACTCCATACGATGTTTTAAATGTTCTTTCCATGTCTGGAATTTGGAAATAAAAGCAGATTGTCCCACTTTCTCAATGCAACCCTTCAAACGTGGGATAGGGTAAGAGTCCGTTCTTGTAACTGCATTCACCTTTCTGTAGTCCACACACAACCGTTGGGTACCGTCTGGTTTAGGTACCATCACTATGGGTGCGTTCCATTGGCTGTAACCCACTTGAATCATGCAATTTTTAAGCATACTCAATCTCTCTGTTAACATGCGCCAATTTGAAAGGGTTAAGTCTATTTGGATGT
The DNA here is from genome assembly GCF_902713615.1 of Scyliorhinus canicula. NCBI lineage: Eukaryota > Metazoa > Chordata > Chondrichthyes > Carcharhiniformes > Scyliorhinidae > Scyliorhinus > Scyliorhinus canicula. Next base: position 3,372,290 of record NC_052166.1, read on the forward strand.
TGTTTAATAGGAACAGGATTTCCCACATCTACATCATGTATAGCCATTTTAGTCCTTCCCAATTTATCTCTACAAACTTGCCTATGTGATATCAATAACTCTTTCAAGTCAGATCGTTTTTCCTCTGGAAGGTAACTTAACAATTCATCCCAATTTTTAGGAACATCCTCAATTTCCAATTTATTTTAAGGTATGTCAAATTCCCAGTCATCTGGATTTGGTTCGTCACTTTGATTTAGACTCATTAAAACTTCCTTTTTCTCTCCTTCCCTTTCAAAGTACCTTTTAAGCATATTCACATGACACACTCGGCGAGTCTTCCTTCTAACTGGTGTTTTTACCACATAATTCACCTCACTTAATTTCCTTTCAATCTGATACGGTCCACAAAACCTAGCTAGTAAAGGCTCACCTACCACTGGTAACAACACTAAAACTTTATCCCCACTGACAAAACTACAAACTTTGGATTTCTTGTCTGTTACCCGTTTCATCACATTTTGTGCAACTTTCAAATGTTGTCTCGCCAATTCACCTGCTCTATTTAATCGTTCCCTAAAATTTGACACGTAATCCAATAGTGTAACTCCCGATTTCTCACCCACCAATTTTTCCTTAATCAATTTAAGTGGTCCTCTTACCTCATGACCAAAAATTAGTTCAAAAGGACTAAATTTGGTCCTCTTATTAGGTGCATCAGTAAATGCAAACAATATGAATGGAATTCCTTTATCCCAATCCTCTGGATAATCTTGACAATACGCCCCCAACATTGTCTTTAATGTCTGATGCCACCTTTCTAACGCTCCCTGCGATTCTGGATGGTACGCAGTTGATTTAAATTGTTTTATTCCTAAACTATCCATAACTTCTTTGAATAACTTTGAAGTAAAATTCGATCCTTGATCCGATTGAATTTCTGTGGGTAGTCCATATCTAGTAAAGAATTTAAGTAATTCCTCCACAATCCTTTTAGCTGTAATATTACGTACTGGAATGGACTCTGGAAACCTAGTAGACACATCCATTATAGTCAAAAGATATTGATTCCCATTTTTGTTTTAGGAAGCGGTCCTACACAATCAATTCAGACCCTCGTAAAAGGTTCCTCAAATGCTGGAATGGGTATGAAGGGCGTTGGTTTTATCACTGCTTGAGGTTTCCCTATCACTTGACATGTGTGACATGATTGACAAAATGTAACTACATCTTTATGTAGTCCAGGCTAATAAAAATGTTTCTGGATTTTAGCTTGAGTTTTCTGTATTCTCAAATGACCTCCCACTGGTACCTCATGTGCAACTCGCAACACCTCCTTTCTATACCCGACCGGCAATACTACTTGATGAACTTCTGCCCACTTTTCATCCACCTGCATATGTACAGGTCTCCATTCTCTCATCAAGACAGCACTTTTACGGTAATAACACTCTGGTATACTCGCAGATTCCTCTTCCGTATATGCTTTTTGATATATTCGTTTTATTTCTACATCTTTCTGTTGTAACTCCGCCAATTTTCCTGAACTAAAAATATCCGCTTCATCCTCCACCTGTTCTTGTTCCTTTTCAAGCATCTTATCGAAAACCGTTTGTGATAATTGCACTTCAACTTCATCTTCACTCTTTGATTTCTCCTCTTGTCTTAACCTGTCACTTTGCGACCTTGTCACCACACAATACGGAAAAATCCCAGGATATTCGTCCTTTAACCCTTAGTTGTTTGATTTTCCACTGGCTTATCAACCACAGTAGGCATCACTCCCTCCTGCAATCCAGCTATATCATTACCCAAGATAAACTGTATTCCGGGACAAGATAGTTTCTATGACTCCTACTACCACGTCACCACTCTTCACTGGACCTTCCAACCTTATATAATGGAACGCAACTCCTCTCACCCTGAATTCCACATATCACCACCTGGCAAAATTCTTTAAAACTTCATAATTCCTCATCTCTTACCATTAAAGTAACCAGCCCCTGTATCTCTTAAAATTGTGACTTCTTTTCCTGCTCCTCCTGATACACATGAGTAAACTTTACCCACACAAGAAAATTCTTTAAAGACATCTGGCACCTTCTTAACAATTACTTCTTGAATAGGCTGTACAATCGTTTGCACCTCCTTCGCTTCCCTTGGGCTTTCCTTTACCACTCTAACAAATCCCACTCGCTTATCCTGCTTTACCACATCAACCTTCCCAGTGCTTTTCTTCGACCACCAACAATGTGACTTTACATGGCCTAGTTTATTACAGTAAAAACATTTGAAACTTTTCATCTCTTTTCCACCCTCCTGGATTTATTTTTTAATCTGAGGTGCACTCTGTTTACTGTCTCCCATCAGATCACATTTACCTTTACCACTTGAGTATTTCCCATGTCCCCAGTTTCTATCCCTCACCGGCTGAAACTGATGTCCGAAACCAAGCTTTGATTTATGAACTAATTCATAATCATCTGCCATTTTCTGCTGCTAATCTCGCAGTTTTACCCCTCTGCTCTTCCACATGAGTTCCCAGTACATCTTGAATTGAATTTTTAAACTCCTCCAAAAGTATAATTTCTCTGAGAGCTTCATACGTTTGGTCTATTTTCAAAGCCCTTATCCACCTATCAAAATTACTCTGTTTATGCCTTTCAACTCCATGTATTGTTGACCAAATTCTTTCCTTGAATTTCTAAACCTTTGTCTGTAAGCTTCAGGCACTAGCTCACATGTACTTAAGATGGATTTCTTCACCTCCTGATACGTTCCAGATACCTCCTCCGGTAGTGATGCAAACACTTCACTAGCCCTACCTACCAGCTTTGTTTGAATCAGTAATACCCACATGTCCTGTGGCCATTCCATTTGTTTAGCTACATTCTCAAATGAAATGAAAAAGGCTTCTACCTCCTTCTCGTCAAACCTTGGCAATGCTTGGACATATTTAAACAGATCCCCACCACATCTTCGACTATGACGCTCTGTCTCATTATCCTCATCCATCTCCTCCAACTGCACGTGTCCCTTTGCGTCTGCCAATTTTAACTGGTTTTCATGTTTCAGAGCCATTTTCTGAAGTTCAAACTCTCTCTCTCTTTCTCTTTCCTCTCTATCTCTTTCCTTGTTTCTTTCTTCTCTCTCCTTTTCTTTTTCCTCTCTATCTCTATCTCTTTCTTTTCTTCCATTGCATATTCAAGCCGCTTTAATTCTTTTTCATGTTCAACAAAAGCAAGCTTTTATACTGATCCTGGATTGGTTGGATTTTCACAGTTTGATTCCATTTTAACCCCATTGCTCCCATTCGGTTTAATTCTGTAGATCAACGCTCTGACAGTCAGGCACATTTTAGTGACCAGTCGAGTCCATCAGGGACTTAGGACTCAGAGGAAGGGAGAGAATCGCAGAGACCCGGAGATGGAGAGCAGAAGGAAGTCGATGATTTTACTCTTCACCATATCTGGAGCTTGCATTCTCCTCTGGTCGGTATATGTAGTAAAATATTTCTATTTGAGAGGATTAGCTGACATCACCATCCCTGAATGTATATTTCAACAAGTCGGATGGATGCTACAGAGCTTAAATTGCTGCACAAACACATTTATTTTTGTGGTGACTCAGTCCAAGTTCAGGGAGCAGATCAAGATCATGGTGAAATATCCGGTTATATCAATTATTCAATTCATGAATAAAAAAAACTGACTTCCAGCCTATCAGAGACTGGATTTTCCCTGTCGGCCAATCTGCAGCCCAAGTCCTGACTGACAGCCTTGGGAGCCAGTCAGAGGAATCAATCTGCTTACTGGTAAACGCTTCATACTCGATAGGTTCATACATGATGGGCCAAATGCTCTCCTTCTGCGCTGTTAGGATTCTATGATTTAGCCCGCTGACTGACAGATGCCTTAGCGAATCACAAAGTTCATCCCGCTGACCAACAGAGGCTTCAGCCAATCAGAGAGAGCTCCAGGTACCGACCTCCTCACCCAATCAGAGCCAGAGACCTCGCCAGAGAGAGAGCCCCGCATCCCGGAAAGAATCAAATCAAAAGCAAGTTAGCGCGACGCTGCATTTTTGAGGCCAATTGCCAGTACAGCCACTCAGAGTGGTGGCGATCTTGCTTCTAATTATTGTCCCAGTAATTATGGACACGATAGTCTCTTGGAACGCGGTGACATCCACGGTGTGAACTGTACCAGCAATGGCAGCACACTAACATTCCTCAGCAATGACATTCCTCGGTTCACATTATGGATGTTGGATCCACGCCCTGCAATGATCATGTTAGCAACTGTCCGTTTAATGGGGGAGGCAGAATGAGAGCCCAGCAGGTCCATATTAGCCAATATATTGGGTGATACGGTGGCACAGAGGTTAGCACCGTTGCTTCACAGCTCCAGGGTCCCAGGTTCGATTCCCGGCTTGGGTCACTGTCTGTGCGGAGTCTGCACATTCTCCCCTTGTCTGCGTGGGTTTCCTCCGGGTGCTCCGGTTTCCTCCCAAGTCCAAAGAAATGCAGGTTAGGTAGATTGGCTATGCTAAATTGCTCTTTGTGGGGCGACACGGTGAGGCAGTGGTTAGCCCTGCTGCTTCACGGCGTTGAGGACCTGGGTTCGATCCGGCCCTGGGTCACTGTCCGTGTAGAGTTTGCACATTCTCCCCGTGTCTGTGTGGGTCTCACCCCCACAACCCAAATGATTTGCAGGTTAGGTGGATTGGCCAAGCTAAATTGCCCCTTAATTGGAAAAAAAAATTGGATACTCTAAATTTATTTTACTTTTATTTTCTTTCGAATAAATTGCCCTTAAGAGTCCAAAAAAAAGGTTTAGTGGGGTTGGAATCATACAATTTACAGCGCAGTAGGAGTCCATTCAGCCCATCAGATCTGCACCGGCCCTTGGAAAGAGCACCCCTCTTAAGCCCGTGCCTCCCACACTACCCCCGTAACCCGGTAACCACACCTAACCTTTATTTGGACATTAAGGGGCAATTTAGCAGGGACAATCCACCTAACCTGCCCATCTTTGGACTGTGGGATGAAACCGGAGCACCCGGAGGAAACCCACGCAGACACGGGGAGAGCGTGCAGACTCCACACAGACAGTCACCCGAGGCTGAATCGAACCCGGATTCCCAGCGCTGTGAGGGAGCCGTGCTAACCACTGTGCAACCCCTTAAAGGAGATTTTAAAAAGGTAAACAGGCACCAATTTCAAGAGGGTAGGTTATACAGCTTGTGGAGAGACAGGAATGTGAAGACAGGTGCGGAGAAACAGTTCAAGAAGATGGGATGAGGTGCAGAAAGAGGTGGAGGAATTGAAATCTTTGGGATTGTATTGGACGTTGGTCTTAACCTTGTTCACTGTGAATACCCCCCTCCCCACACAGACACAAACACCTTACCCTAAGTGTAAACAAAAAACAAACGTCTATTATCTCAGCACAAAAATAAACCCCAAAGACACCTGAACATTTAATTACAGGTTTCTGTCCAATTCTATCTCATGTCCGAGGATTCCTCATGGCAAAACGCTTCGCTCTTTGTCTCGTCAAAGTTTCCAAATAATTTATTCTTGAAAGAGAGTAATAATGGAAATTGATTTTAAAACATTGAAACATGAAGGCACATGAATATCCTATGTCTCTTTTCAGTGAGAGTCACAGTCTTGTTGTGTGTGCGGGGGATAGAGGGTAGCGTGGACACCTGTTCTTATAGATAGAGTCTCCCTATTGTTAAACCCTGACAAAATCGGAACATTCAAATGAATAATAATAATAAAAATAATCTTTATTGTCCCAAGTATGCTAACATTAACACTGCAATGTAGTAACTGTGAAAATCCCCTCATCGCCACATTCCGGCGCCTGTTCGGGTACAGAGGGAGAATTCAGAATGTCCAATTCACCTAACAAGCACGTCTCTCGGGACTTGTGGGAGGAAACCGGAGCACCCGGAGGAAACCGGGGGGGGGTGCTGCAGACCCGCTCCTCCAGCACGGAAGGTGCAGCAGTCCCACTCCTCCAGCTGTGAGGGCGCTGCAGTCCCACTCCTCCAGCTGTGAGGGCGCTGCAGTCCCACTCCTCCAGCTGTGAGGGCGCTGCAGTCCCACTCCTCCAGCTGTGAGGGCGCTGCAGTCCCGCTCCTCCAGCACGGTGGGCACTGCAGTCCCTCTCCTCCAGCTCTGAGGGCGCTGCAGTCCCACTCCTCCAGCACGGTGGGCACTGCAGTCCCGCTCCTCCAGCACGGTGGGCACTGCAGTCCCTCTCCTCCAGCTCTGAGGGCGCTGCAGTCCCGCTCCTCCAGCACGGTGGGCACTGCAGTCCCTCTCCTCCAGCTCTGAGGGCGCAGCAGTCCCGCTCCTCCAGCTCTGAGGGCCCTGCAGTCGGGCTCCTCCAGCTCTGAGGGCCCTGCAGTCGGGCTCCTCCAGCTCTGAGGGCCCTGCAGTCGGGCTCCTCCAGCTCTGAGGGCGCTGCAGTCCCGCTCCCCCAGCTCTGAGGGCGCTTGCACACCTGCTCATCCAGCACGGAGGGCGCTGTAGTCCCGCTCCTCCCGCATGGAGGGCGCTGTAGTCCCGCTCCCCCAGCAGGGAAGGCGCTGTAGTTCCGCTCCACCAGCTCTGAGGGCGCTGCAGTCCCAGTCCTCCAGCAATGAGGGTGCCGCAGTCCCGATCATCCAGCACCCAGGGCGCTGCAGTCCCGCTCCTCCAGCACGGAGGGCGCAGCAGTCCCGCTCCTCCAGCAAGGAGGGCGCTGCAGTCCCGCTCCTCCAGCAAGGAGGGCGCTGCAGTCCCGCTCCTCCAACACGGTGGGCGCTGCAGTTCTGCTCCTCAGGCGCCGAGGGCGCTGCAGTTCTGCTCCTCCAGCAAGGAGGGCGCTGCAGTCCCGTTTCCCCCAGCAAGGAGGGCGCTGCAGTCCTGCTCCTCCAGCTCTGGGGGCGCTGCTATCCTGCTCCTCCAGCAAGGAGGGCGCTGCAGTCCCGTTTCCCCCAGCAGGGGAGGCGGTGCAGTCCCGCTCCTCCAGCTCTGAGGCACTGCAATCCTGCTCCTCCAGCACCGAGGGCGCTGCAGTCCAGCACGGTTGGCACTGCTGCCCTGCTCCTCCAGTTCTGAGGGCGCTGCAGTCCCGCTCCTCCAGCACAGTGGGCGCTGCAGTCCCTCTCGTCCAGCTCTGAGGGCGCTGCAGTCCCACTCCTCCAGCTCTGAGGACGCTGGCACTCCCGCTCTTCCAGCACCGAGGGCACTGCAGTCCCGCTCCTCCAGCACCGAGGGCACTGCAGTCCCGCTCCTCCAGCACGGATGGCGCAGCAGTCCCGCTCCTCCAGCACCGAGGGCGCTGCAGTCCCGTTTCCCCCAGCAGGGAAGGTGTTACAGTCCCTCTCCTCCAGCTCTGAGGCGCTGCAGTCCCGCTCCTCCAGCACAGAAGGCGCTGCAGTCCTTCTCATCCAGCACGGAGAACGCTGCAGTTCCGCTCCTCCAGTTCTGAGGGCGCTGCAGTCCTGCTCCTCCAGCACCCAGGGCGCTGCAGTCCCGCTCCTCCAGCTCTGAGGGCGCTGCAGTCCTGCTCCTCCAGCACCCAAGGCGCTGTAGTCCCGCTCCTCCAGCACGGAGGGCGCTGCAGTTACTCTCCTCCAGCTCTGAGGGCGCTGCAGTAACGCTCCTCCAGGTCTGAGGGCGCTGCAGTTCCGCTCCTCCAACGCTCATTAAAATAGCGAGTCTGCAATAATTCTTTTCGGAAATGTTCGTTTTAAATATTGACCTGAGCGCTCACCCACCGGATGGTGAACGAAATAAAACAAACGAAGTAGTCGGAATTCAGAATTTTAAAATGCTGTCAAATTAGCTCCGTTCAATTAGATGGCTGAGGTTTCGGGGTCGGTGACTGTTTTGGAGGTGAAGCCGCAACCCGGAAATGGTTTATCGTTAGGGGGCGGTAGTGACGCCATTTGCGTGGCAGCGCCTGCAGGTGGGTGGAGCTAACTGAGTGGGCGGGGCCCCGAGGCGCAGCTGTGACCGGGAATGGGGGAGACGGCGGACCGGAAGTGGCTACGGCGAGGGACCGGAAGTGGCCGTCGTCAAGGGCGGCCTAGCTGGGAGGAGGTGTCTTCTGAAGCCTGTTTCACCCGACGGTCCCCGAGAGCGCGATGGAACGGCCGGTGAGTGAGAAAGCAGATACATCAATGAGTGGAAATGAGAATCGGAGTGACGGAAATGAGTCACCGCCCCGGGGGGGGGGGGTGGTGAAACATTGATGAGTTAAAATGTCCCTCACTCCAGGCGGGATGTGGCTGACTCCGGACAGAGATTCACCGGGAGGATGTCCGGCTGCGGCGGGGGCGGCGCGGGGGGGTGGACAGGAAGGAACCGAGCCCTCGGTGAAGGGTCAGCAACCGGGGGTGGGGAGAGGCTGAGAGGAGGTGAGGGGCTGGAGGTTCAGAGGGGAGGTGAGGGGCTGGAGGCTGAGGGGAGGTGAGGGGCTGGAGGCTCAGAGGGGAGGTGAGGGGCTGGAGGCTCAGAGGGGAGGGGTGAGGGGCTGGAGGCTCAGAGGGGAGGGGTGAGGGGCTGGAGGCTCAGAGGGGAGGTGAGGGGCTGGAGGCTGAGGGGAGGTGAGGGGCTGGAGAGGGGTGAGGGGCTGGAGGCTGAGAGGGGAGGGGCTGGAGGGTCAGAGGGGAGGTGAGGGGCTGGAGGCTGAGGGGAGGTGAGGGGCTGGAGAGGGGTGAGGGGCTGGAGGGTCAGAGGGGAGGTGAGGGTCTGGAGGCTGAGGGGAGGTGAGGGTCTGGAGGCTGAGAGGGGAGGTGAGGGGCTGGAGGCTGAGAGGGGAGGTGAGGGGCTGGAGGTTCAGAGGGGAGGTGAGGGGCTGGAGGTTCAGAGGGGAGGTGAGGAGCTGGAGGCTGAGAGGGGAAGTGAGGGGCTGGAGGCTGAGAGAGGAGGTGAGGGGCTGGAGGCTCAGGGGAGGGGTGAGGGGCTGGAGGCTCAGAGGGGAGGGGCTGGAGGCTCAGAGGGGAGCGGTGAGGGGCTGGAGGCTCAGAGGGGGGGAGGTGAGGGGCTGGAGAGGGGTGAGAGGCTGAGAGGGGAGGGGCTGGAGGGTCAGAGGGGAGGCTGAGGGGTGAGGGTCTGGTCAGAGGTGAGGGGCTGAGAGGGGAGGTGAGGGGCTGGAGGCTGAGAGGGGAGGTGAGGGGCTGGAGGCTGAGAGGGGAGGTGGTGCAAACCTTTCACCCAGAGGGTGGGGTGAGTATGGAACTCGCTCCCTGAACGCTGCAGGAGGCAGACACCTTCCTAACATTGAGGAAGTATTGAGATGAGCACCTGTGATCCCAGGGCTTTGGGCTGGGAAACGGGATTAGAATAGTTTGGTTACTGTTCATCACCAGCACAGACTCGATGGGCCAAAGAGCCTGTTTTGAGCTATAGAATGCTGAGCCCAATGGGGCTGATGGAGGTGGATGAAGCTTTGGCTCAGAGTTCTGGACAAGGGACGGACAATTGTATTTATATGGCTGCGTCCAGTTCAGTTTCTAATCAATGGTAACCCCAAGGATCTGTTGACCCGTGGGGGATTCGGTGTTGGTCAATGGTAACCTCCAGGGTGATAGTGGGGGTGGATTCAGTGATAGTTAATGGTATGGGTGGCATGGTAGCACACCTGTTAGCACTGTTGCTGCAAACCTCCAGGGTCCCAGGTTCGATTCTCCGCTTGCTCACTGTCTGTGCGGAGTCTGCACGTTCTCCCCGTGTCTGAGTGGGTTTCCTCCGGGTGTTCCAGTTTCTTCCCACAAGTCCCGAAAGACGTGCTTGTTAGGTGAATTGGACATTCTGGATTCTCCCTCTGTGACCCGAACAGGCGTCGGAATATGGCGACGAGGGGCTTTTCACAGTAACTTCATTGCAGTGTTAATGTAAGCCTACTTGTGACGCTAATAAAAATTATTTTTAGTATAACCTCCACGATGTTGACCGGGGGGGAGGATTCAGTGTTGGTCAACGGTAACCGCCTCCCCCATGCTGTCGACAGGGGGGGGTCAGTGATGGTCAATGGTACCACCCCCAGGATGTTGACAGTGGGGGGGGGGAGTCAGTAATCATCAATGCTCACCCCTGGGATCTTGACAGTGGGGAGGATTCAGCAGTGTTCAAAGCCATTGAATGTCAAGGGGAGATGGTTGGACTTTCTCTTCTTGGAGAAGGTCATCGCCCAAACCTATTGAACGCTGGTTTGATGTGACAGTCCGCGTGGAGATCTGACATCTGGTTTCATCCGCCCCTCCTGTTCACAGGGCATCGGGACGAGTGACTCAGTGAGTCTAGAGGCAGCACGGCTGGAAGACCTGGAGCTGACGGATCCCGACATGACGAATGCCCCTATATATTGTATCTGCCGGCGGCCAGACATTAACTGCTTCATGATGTGAGTGATTGCTGGTGGTGGGAGGGGAGGGATTCCGCAACATCCCCCTGTTTTTACCCTGCTGTGAATGTGCCCCCCCCCCCCCCCCACACACAGTTTTCCCCGGAATGCTGCCACATACTGAGGATTCCTGGTTGCCCTTCTGTCATTTGACTGACGGTGGGCTGTTCTCCTCGGAAAGCCTTCACGGTCTGACCTGCATATCACCCTTACCTAGGCTTGCTAACGCAGTGATCAGGGGGCTTCCCACTGGTGCATTTAAGGAGGGACGAAGGACTGGATAAAATGAAGAAATGAGTTGATGGACAGGGGCGGGGGAGGAAACCAGAAAACCCCATGATCAGAGGGGCTGAATGGCCTGTTTCTGGGCCGCACAACTCCTATGGGCAGCACGGTGGTTAGCACTGTTGCTTCACAACTCCAGGGTCCCAGGTTCAATTCCCGGCTTGTGTCACTGTCTGTGCGGAGTCTGCACGTTCTCCCCGTGTCTGCGTGGGTTTCCTCCGGGTGCTCCGGTTTCCTCCCACAGTCCAAAGTTGTGCGGGTTAGGTGGATTGGCCATGCTAAATTGCCCTTCGTGTTCAAAAAGGTGAGTTTGGGTTACGGGGATAGGGTGGTGTGAGCTTCAGTAGGGTGTTCTTTCTAAGAGCCAGTGCAGACTAGATTGGCCGAATGGCCTCCTTCTCCACTGTAAATTCTATGAGATATACGGACAACCCAATAATTCGGCACACTTCCATTTAATCAATTTCCCTCTCTCGTCGACGCCCCCCCCCTCACTGGGCCAAAGCAACCACCGTTACTGCAAATTTTTTCAGGTAAAGTCTCACGTGGCACTTCTCTTCGAGCCTTCCTTGGGCATTATTGTGGGAAGGCGCTCCCGCAGTGCCTGCCAACTGAATGTTCCCGGGTTCCACTCCTGAGATCGTTTTTCCCATACTGAGGGAGGTGCTGGTGTGCACCGGGGGAAAGAGAGTTGGAATCCTCAGTTGGGTCTTGGTAGCTGACACACTGGTGCCCGTACTAGGGCACAGGGGTTTGAGCTGCCCTTGCGGTGTTTATGGTGAGGGGGTGGGGGCAGCTTTTCCATCGCCACCCAGAGATTTCAGGGAGGGGCCGGTTGCGTACCATCTTTGCAAGGACCAGTGACACAGGAAGAGGCGGCAGTCACAAGCAGCAATCAAGCCCTGCTGCCACGGCACGGTGCTGGGCAAACACAATGGGCAAAGTTGATGGGGCCGAGCGGGATGCGGGCAGGGATGTAACCCTGAACCCTGGCGCGGGGGCAACCCAGTGTCTCCCCCCACCGAACACTACCCGGCAATTCTTTACAAGTGTGGGAACCCTGGGTGTTTGCTTTGCTCCTGATCCCCGCAGTTCAATAGCTGTCTTGCCACTTGGATTCACTCATGAAATGCGTCCCAGTTCTGCTCTGGCCGTGCAAAGCGTTTTGGGGGGGGGGGGGGGGAGGGTGGGGTGGCGAGGATGATATCGGGCGGCATTTCCGTATTAATCTGGTCTTTTTCCCCCCCTCCCTGCTCTTGCCAGTGGCTGCGACAAATGTAACGAGTGGTTTCATGGGGATTGCATTCAGATCACCGAGAAGATGGCCAAGGGAATCCGGCAGTGGTACTGCCAGCAGTGCCGAGGTAAGATCGCCCACCGCCCGCTCCTTTGCCCGCAGTTCCCACCGCGCTTTATTTCACTGGGCCGTGCACCCCAGCGACCGGCCGACCCAATGAACCAAGCACATTGTTTCGGTTGGCCGCGATAGGCTCAACGCACCCAAGCTCACCCAAAACAAATCCAAAACCGTTCAATACGATTGCTCGACTGGGTAGCATTTGATGAACAATCCTGAGTGCGCCCATAGCTACGTTACCAACCGGTTAAAGATTACAGGCGGACCCTGTAATGTGGTTCATTTACACTTGCTTGAGGTACCATACATTTATATGCAGGGCCCCATCCTCTTCAAACAAAATTAATATGGTCAAGCCTTGCGCAGCACGGTGGCATAAAGGATTAGCACTATGGCTTAACAGCGAAAGGGTCCCAGGTTCGATTCCCGGCTTGGGTCACCGTCTGTGTGGAGTCTGCACGTTCTCCCCGTGTCTGCGTGGGTTTCCTCCGGGTGCTCCGGTTTCCTCCCACAGTCCAAAGACGTGCAGGTTAGGTGGGTTGGCCATGATAAGTTGCGCTTAGTGACCAAAAAAGGTTAGGAGGGGTTATTGGGTTACGGGGGTAGGGTGGAAGTGAGGGCGTAAGTGGGTCGGTGCAGACTCGATGGGCCGAATGACCTCCTTCTGCATTGTATGTATGTTCTTTGTTTAAAATTACCCTGTAGTCCCTGTTACTTGACCGCAAGACCAAGCAGTGTCAACTCGCCGATCAATCAGCGCCCTTTTCTCCTCCAATATAAATTATGGTGATTATCTGAAAGTTGGCTTTCTTGCATTTCTCCTGAGAGAGAGACTCCACGTCCCTGTTCAGCAATAATGAAGCTGAGTGTTGTCCGTCTGCTTCAGAGGAATCTGCGTGCAGTTGGCTTCACGGCCCGGCGCGGTTGCCAGGGGAGAGCGGTTCCTCCAGTGCTCGGCTGATCAAACCCGCACGCGGATTCGGACCTTCACGACAGGCTCGACCATCCCGTGCTCGCAAAAGACAAAACTCTGTTCAACTGGGCAGCACTTGTTGAATGCTCCCGAGTGCGCTGCAGCTATGCTAACGAGCAGTGAAAGATAATCAGTCAAATCCGGGAATGTTCCTTACTTTCACCACGGCCCTGCCCCTTGCTTCCCTCGCAGTTACCGACCCGACGCTCGCGATCAAATACCGTCAGAAAAAGGCAAAAGAGAAGGAGAGAGAGCGTGACGGAGAGGCGGCGCTGGAGAAGGAGAGGAGGACGGAACAGGGCGAGACAAAGATGGACAAGAGAAAAGTGGCAGCAAATGTAAGGGCCGTGATTTATCTTGGGATTAATTGGAGCTGATAATTGCGTGGGGAGAGGGGCGAAGGGGGTTATGGGATGTGGCTGAAAGGTAGGTTCATCAAATCGATCCTCAGACTGAAAGAGTGGTCAGGCACCTTGCCACAAACTCCAGTAATTAGCCCCCCCCAAACACAGTCCGTAACCCCCCCCCCCCCCGTCACAGTCTGTAAACTCCCCCACCCCCCACGTCACAGTCCGTAAACTCCCCTCCCCGTCACAGTCCGTAAACTCTCCCCCCCCTCCATCACAGTCCGTAAACTTCCCCCCTCCCCCCTGTCACACTCCGTAAATGCCCCCCCCCGACACAGTCCGTGAACTCCCCCCCCCCACCGTCACAGTCCGTGAACTCCCCCCCCCCCCCAGTCACAGTCCGTAAACTCCCCCCCCCGTCACAGTCCGTGAAATCCCCCCCCCCAGTCACAGTCCGTAAACTCCCCCCCCCGTCATAGTCCGTAAACTCCCCCCCCCAGTCACAGTCCGTAAACCCCCCCCCCCAGTCACAGTCCGTAAACTCCTCCCCCCAACCCCGTCATAGTCCGTAAACTCCCCCCCCCCGTCACAGTCCGTAACACCCCCCGACCCCGACACAGTCCGTAAACACCCCGACCCTGACACAGTCCGTAACCCCCCCGTCACAGTCTGTAAACTCCCCCCCCCCGTCACAGTCTGTAAACTCCCCCCCCCGTCACAGTCCGTAAACTCCCCCCCCCCCGTCACAGTCTGTAAACTCCCCCCCCGTCATAGTCCGTAAACTCCCCCCAACACAGTCCGTATACTTCCCCCCCCCGTCACAGTCCGTAAACTCCCCCCCCAACCCCGACACAGTCCGTAAACTCCCCCCCCAACCCCGACACAGTCCGTAAACTCCCCTCCCCAACCCCGACACAGTCCGTAATCTCCCCCCCCCGTCACAGTCCGTAAACTCCCCCCCCCCCCGTCACAGTCCGTAAACTCCCCCCGACACAGTCCGTACACACCCCCTCCCCCTCGTCACAGTCTGTAAACTCCCCCCCGTCACAGTCCGTAAACTTCCCCCCCCCCAACACAGTCCGTAAACTCCCCCCCCCCCCCGCCCGTCACAGTCCGTAAACTCCCCCCAACACAGTCCGTAAACTTCCCCCCCCCCGTCACAGTCTGTAAACTCCCCTCCCAGTCACAGTCCGTAAACTCTCCCCCCCCCCCCCCCCGTCACAGTCCGTAAACTCCCCCCGACCCCGACACAGTCCGTAACTCCCCCCCC